>NC_045138.2:13643433-13943433 GCF_008831285.2 Nymphaea colorata | reverse complement strand
TCAATGAAGGGGTCAGCGATGCACGTGTTTTCTGACGTTTTATCTCACAGTCAGTAATGTGACCCTACAGTAGCGCCAAACCCGAATCAGGGGTTGGTAAATGGCAAAATTTGATCCCTCCGATTCAGGTATTAAGGGGATGTTTGGCAACGGTACTCACTAACCCATCTCAAAAAATGGCGCACAACATAAAACACTTTATAACAAGCGTTCCTTAAAGCAGCAGATTCATGAGATATTAACAATGTGTTACTATTGTCAAACGAGTCCAGTCGTAATGGACATGGTTGGAACCATACCCATCAATTCCTTTCCATTTTTGGTGAAGTGACTAACCATATATGCTCTGTACCTGAGTACATCAACTCCGCAATTGATATGACTGTTACGGATCCGACCCGACCTAACATCTGAGCATCAGACCGTATTCAAACTGGGAACCATATAAAAGTTTGATACCAAATCTAGTAAGAAGTTGGACATAAGGGTCCGTATGGTAAGCCCCTTCCCATTTATCATGAAAGCAAACTCCTACCTGTTTACAATGAAGACATTTACTGCCTTCACCAACAATGAAATACAGAAAAAAGATCACATCTGTATGGCTTTTTCCGCCGGTCTGTGTTCCAGTGATATAAAGAAGTGAAAATTAACTTCATATACGAAAGTGGAGAAGAGAGGAGGAGGAGCTTTTAATTGTAGGGGTGGTTGACCAGTTATGACACTGTGAAGGCATTGAATGTGGGTCAATGGGGCCGCTTCTGATTGACCTCAGCCTTAATTAACTGCACTGCGACTGGGCCTTTGTCAAACCATGGGCGTTGCTGACTTTGATCCTCCATAGCTTGCGATGCGATAAGATATTTTGACTAATTATGAACGGTCAAGAACTGATGGGCCAATGAATAAATGTTTCCTGTTTATGAACATGTATCATATCTTGGTAGATACGACTTTGGTCGCCAAATTCTTGTCTATGGTTAAAGAATTGCATGATGTTTTGTAATGTTTGGTAATAATTTGTGTAGCATGAACAAGAATCTTGGTAAAATTGTGATGTATGTGCTGTAGATATATGAGTTTATTTGCTGCCGAGCTTTCTTATTTGCATCCATTCAGTTTTGTGCCATAATCTAATAATAATAATATATGTACGTACGTGAATATACATAAATGATAGACATATAAGAGAAGGTTTTGAAAGGTTTGAATTTCAAATATGCATCGTACAAAATCGACAAGCGATAACTCGAAAAGAAAACTTATTTTTGATAGCGAACTCACTTTATATATCAAGAAAAAGGAACTCGTATGTATATAAAAGCAAAAACAAAAACGAAAAGTATACGTCACAAACACTAAAATCTAAACCATCATTATCAGTAAGGAATAAAACGACAAAATTTCAGTCATTAGATTGTAACTCGTCAGTGCATACTTGAAAATATCGCATTGCTTAAAACCGTACTATTCGACGGTATCTTTTCAATGGACAAAGTGTCTGACGATATTTTCAATATCTTTAGATATAGCGACTGCTCAATTAGACGGCGATGACCACGCAAAAGGGTCACTCTCATGACAACGTTAATTTGGAGGCAGTACCCCGTGTATATTTCTAAGCAAATTTTTAAATGAATTTATTCTATTTTCTTGCTCCATTAAATTCACTTCTCTTGTCTAAAATTTGTTTTCTTCCTAATTAATTTGCTTTAGGGGAGAGACAGGCTCCATCAAGTAATCTGAGCCATTAGAAATAATATTCTTTTGCTGTTTTATTTCATGATTATTAATATAGATTGCGGCGTGCATGTTCACTTAAACTGCATTACTATATCATTATTGAGTCATTACTTACAGGGGCAGGGTCAAAAAATTTTCAAGAGATGGGCCAAATTATATCTCAATATTTTTTGACAGAAGCTTAAGGATCATTTTTCAAAATTTTTATCTAGGATAATTTTTTTTCCTAAAATTTATGTGTAATTTTTTTTTTTTCAGTGGCGAGGGGTAGGGCTCTTGCCGACCCCACTTTACTCCGCCCCTGACAGGTCATAGGTTGGCTTTCAACTTCTAAGTTGAAGGTCAAACATGATGCATATAATTTGAGCTTATAAACCTTTCTTTTATTAAATGGTTCAACTGTGATCCATTAATTTTTTTATTGTAGAGGCTTCACACTCCATATGAAATATCTCATCCATTAAAGTTTTTATTTTTGGGTGGCCAGGGGAGGGTTACTGACCAGTAGAGAGTCGAAACTTCCACCTAACTCCTTGTCCCCTTAAAGTACAAGACAATCTTTAGATGTCACTTGATGCCAAAATGAAAACTGACTGTCTACCAGTTCGCACCTTATACTGTTCATTAATTTGCCTATAAAGTCCCAATGCTAATTACATGAGCTGAAAAAAATGTAATGTACAGGATTTATCTTTGAGAAATTCAATTATCATTATTTTCGATTGTGCATTCATTTATAAAATTATGAATTGCATAGAAACTTGCATTTCTATGGATTTGGTAATATGCACCGATGGGAAAATCGGTCGTGTTTGAATGGGGGAACAAGATTAGGACAGAACGTGTTCCTCAAAACGCTTCATCTGAGAATTTATTGACCCTTGATGTCTATATGGCATGGCGCATCCACGCAAAAATAGTTAACTCGTGTAAGATTAATCGTTTTTGCCAAGTAGCATGACGACTTCTTGTTGATCAAACTTCAGTCTGAGACAAACCGTCTTCTGTTCGAGGCCAGACTTGGCATGCACAAGACAAATTGTCTATGAATAGCAAGCACACTTCAAGTGATCAAAGAATTGCATCAATTGAAAAAGAAAACTGATATTTTCTTTCTCCTTTTCGTGTTCTTATAGTAGCACGAACTTCAATTGATCAAATAATTGGTTCAATAAAAAACTTGACATTATTAAGCTGCTGCAGATCCATCCCCCAAATTAGGGTAGGGGCCCATGAAGCCAGCGAACCTTTAGTTAAATATCTCCCGTCCTAACAATATAGACCAAATTCGTCCCTTTTAAGGGAGAAACCTATTTTAAGATCTTACGCTTCCAAAAATTTCTCTACGCATAAGACGTCAGACCTTACGTCTATGTCACGTTGAGGAGTCAAAAATTTTTCATGAAAATGCTGAATTATAATTTCAAAATTTTGACAGTAGCCAAAATATTATTTGTGCAAAGTTTTTATATTTGATACACCAATTTTTTAATTAAATATTTTTTTGAATATAACATATATTTTTAATAATAAAATCTATATTATTAATTAAAAAATAATATTTGAAATTTCCTGTCAGCCGCGTACCGGGTACCCATTGCCGGCTGCCCACCTCTAGCTCCGCCCGTTCGTGCTCCTTTATCAAATCCAATCTAGTGGGAGCCTATGTAATCAGATTCAGAGCTTATTTTTCTCCACTGAAGTTGTGTTCAACATGGATGACAAGATGAGGTCCGAAATTTATACGTTGGAGTAGGATCGATCTTTGTTGAACCTCAATAGGACTTGGCCTCAGATTCAGTATCTAAGCAGAAAACTGTGTGCAAATCTGACCGGTAATCAGATCCGAATTGGATCAAGTCGGACTAGTCCAAATGATAGCCAAGAAGAAATTTTCGTTTCTAACATTTTTAATGCAGAAATACCTGACAACTATTGGCATCCCTACTATGGTAACTTCACATCTTACAAACTTCTGTGGACATATGAATGGTCATCATGGAATATGAACACCACGAAATATGAATACTTGTTTGTAAATTCATGAAGCTATATATATATTACTCCTATGTTTGTGTGTGTGTGTGTATATATATATATATATATACATACATACACACACACAAACATATGAGTAACCGTAGTTGACAGTTACCATGGAATTAATTACCCTATAAGCAGGTCTGAGTTTGTCTTGGGTTCTAGATGCAGCTCAATGGCAGCAATGACCCATAGAGTGCAAGTATTGGCGGATTTGGTCTATTGGAGGTCAATGACATTGGATTCAAATTGGATGTAGACAATATCAGAACCATTGGCATCCTCAGATTCTGTTTGAATAGTCAGATTTTGGTTTGAGATTCAGATCTGGACGTAAAACAGCTTTGCTTGAAAAGAGATATTAAACCTCCCCACATATCTTCCTCACTGGATGCTTGAAAAGCGACGTCGGCTGAGCTTTTTTCTGCGAGCCTGCTGGGGGAAGAAGCAACCGTTACTTGAGAGACGAATCAATATTTGAAGAAGAAGAAGATGATGATGATGATGAAGAAGATAAAAGAACTTTATGTTAGTATCCTATGAATCTGTTCTAATATTTGAAACAAATTCATGAAATACTAACACAATATTCTGATTACCAACACTCCCACAAGGAATTGAAGATCAATAACTTACTAGCTTTCCTGAAGAGGGGAAGGTTTCAATATATCGTATGCTCGGGTACTCCCGCACAATCGGGCCGTGTGTTCCATGCCCATGGTGGAAAGTATTGGTGGTCTTGGAACACACGAAAAGCGTGGTCTCTTTATTTGATAGGGTGCCTGCGGGAACATTCGGAGATATCCAATTGGACTATCAACAAATTGGATAGGATTCAGATTTAAGAAGTGATGTCCAACAGGATTCTGATTTGGATTCAAATCCAGTCTTAAATAAAATATCTTATATCCAATGTCCATACATTTTCAAAGTCCGTCATTAACATATCACAATGCAATTCCAACTCAGTTGTATGTTTTAAAAATTCAGATTCACATCTATATGCGAATATAGAAGTTGGATTGGGATCGGATTCAGGTTGTGAATTCAAATCCATCCTATTGTGTTTAGACACCAAAACGGCTTTAAAAACTGTTCAAACTTCTTTACAAGTGTATGCCAAGTGCTATGGGTCCTTGTGAGAACATTGAAAGAGGCGTTTGATTGCTGGGTGAAATCTTTTTTTAATGAAACTTTTTCATCTCATGTCAGAAATTGTCATGGCAACGAAGTTAAATTTCTCTCTTTACTAGCTGGTAAAAGCTTCTGTGTTTGACAAAGGTTTTACTAAAATTGGTTATCTGCCACTCTCTTTTACCTCCTCTCTCAAACAACACAAAATTCTCGTTGTTTATGTAAATTCCAAGTCTGATGGATCCACATCCGATCCGACCCGACCCGAGGGAATAGTAGCAGCACGGATGACAAGTAGCGTGAAAAGCATGAAGTGTGAGTTGTCAGGGCACGTCCCTCGCCGTGGGACCCAAGTCCTCTTCGCCTATTGGATCACCCCGTATCGGATCAAAACTCGATATCCAGGTCCATGGCCCAAACGACATTGAAATTTGGTGCTCGAGAAAAGTCTTTCGTGAATAACACGTTAATATTAGAATTTAGAATGACAAGGAAGAAAAAGAAGTCTTGGAATTTTGTTTTCCTGGCTTTAATTTCCCCAGTTCTTCTTTTCCCTCAACGGGCATAGAACAAGTGAAATTTCGCCGGTTTTATTATAGTGGGCAGATGCTTAGGTAGGTTGGAGCACGACAACTAAGTTATAGATGCATTAACGGTGGAATCCATTTTTTTTTTATATAGCACTAAATATATAGTTAACAACTAAGTCTACTCGATTTCATAAAGCATTGACCCGGATCTAGTAGGGTTGTCTTGCATAATTTAGACTTAGAGCTATAAATTTAAGGTTTTATAGTAGCTTCACTTATTTTCGTCCCCTTAGGTGCATCACATTCATTCCTTTCATTGATGTAACTGGAGTTCTAAAGGCAGGAGGACCAAGACCTTTGAGGTGGTGGTTTTGGCGGTGAGTCGTTATCCTCTCACTTACATGGGAATTGAAAAAAACTGTACCAATATATATATATATATATATATATATATAATGAAAAAAAATAATGGATTTCTTTAAAGTTTTTTTTATAATTAGTACTGTCAATATTGGTCATATCACCCTAGCCGTATCGGCCATATATTGACAAAGAACTCTAATGGAATTCGTTTTAGTTTTTAAACCAGTTTTTGTGACGTCAATTTTTCTTAGTGTGTCATTCATATGCTACCTACAAGTTAATTAAAAAGATTTTAAAAATTGATACATGGCACACTGAATTGGTTCTGCCTCCAATTTGACTCCGTTGATTCTGATGACACAGACTCCAGCTCCTTTAATCTAAGCTTCTTATAATTTTCTCTTTCAGTCTTTCTTTAACTATTGAATTACATCATGAAGCTTTATCTTCAAGTGCTAAGCTCTCTTTTATTTCCTGCAGATTTCATGAAGGCAAAGTTCAAGAAGTTGAACTAAAGCAAATTCCCCAAACAATCAAGTGTTGAAAACTACTACTGAAAAATACTAAAGCAAGTTTCAGTTTTAAGCTTGTGTTGAATATTTTTTTTTGACTTCGTTCTCGAATTAGAAGCAATTGGTAAATCGATGGGCACCTTATTGCTGTTCACAGATCGATCTATGTTTTTTAGTTAACGTTTTAAAACTAGCGTTTGAAGAACAGTTTGTCAACTAACGCCACCACTTCACTTGTATTGACGTAAGGAATGAGTTAGGAGTATGGGAATCTAAACTCACTTTCTTAAGTATTAAGCGATTAACAATGGTTAAAGTTATGAATTTGCTTCAAGAATGTAAATGTCAAATATCTATGGAGTGGTTGATTGGCAGGAGAAAAGTTTCAGAGTGTATTGGGCAGGTGAAATTGCATTGCACCTACCAGTCTACCCAGGAAATAAACATCCACTAATGTTTGTAAAATTTCACCTGCTCTCAACTGCGTTTCAACCATGCTTTGAGATGTTTAAAGAGCAGACTCGACTTCGGTTTTCTGAAAAAATTGCAGTGGCCAAGTGGTAGAAGGGGGTGAGACTTTTCAGTGTTTGTTGAAGAGAGACTGAAGTGTAGGAGGAGAAGGTGAAGTTTCACTTCAATTTGGAGATGAAAAAACTTTCCCCTTGGAAAACTCGGGAAATCTTCTCGTCAATGTCTAGAAATGAAAAAAATAAAGAAGAAAAGGAAAAGGAAGGCGTGATGAAGTGAGCAGAAACCACAGATTCAAAAAGAAGCGTGCACCGAGGGAGAGTGTTCCAGAGATTTCCATTTTCAGGAACTCTCAAAGATGCGAACTTCTCATAAAGGGGACCAACCAAAAACCACCCTTCACCCCTGAAAACCACCTCGCTCTCTCTTTCTCTGTGTCTCTGTCTCTCTATCTCCTTCCCTCCCTTTTCGAGCAAAAAACCACTCTCTTTCTGTGTTTGCCCCTTACAGACCAAAACCACCCTCTCTCTCACACACTCTGTCTTAATAAGCATAATAAGCAAAAACCACTTTCTTTCTCTCTCTGCCCAAGGACTGCCCAAAACCACCGAAGCCTCTTTCTCTTCCAAATTTCAAACCCCACCCAACCCCCTTTCTCTAATGGGATAAAGCTATAAACCAAAGAACCTACAATACCACCCTCCACAATCAAAGCCCTAACCGAAAAACCGCCATAAAATCAGAGAGTGAGAGAGAGAGAGAGAGGGATGGCATCTAAAGTCATGGCGTCGTCGTCGCCTGCAGCCTCGGATCTCAACCGTCCGTCCATAGCCATCGCAGAATTGCAGACGCCGGACGCTTCCCGGGCCACCATGAACATGGAGGACCTCATCAAGGGCTTCTGGCCGGCGGACCCCACCCCGGCCGCGGCCCCGGTCTTTGCAGCCGAGGCGCCGAAGACGGTGGAGCAGGTGTGGAAGGAGATCGACGAGCGGAGGGGTTGCGATGGCGGAGAGAGGGTAGGGGAGATGACCCTCGAGGATTTCCTGGCTAAGGCCGGCCTCGTGAGGGACGAGGATGTGGCCGGAGGCGGTGGGAGTGGTGGGTTTGGCTCCGCTGCTCCTGGTGCCTTTGGTGGTGCCACTAGCGGCGATGAGTCGTTCCGGAAGAGGTTTGGCTTCGGTGAGGAAGCCGAGGGAGCAGCGAGGGCGAAGCGGAAGGCGGCTGCGGCTGCAGCGGCCTTGTCGGAGCCGGTGGATCGGGCAGCGCAGCAGCGCCAGAGGAGGATGATAAAAAACCGCGAGTCCGCTGCGAGGTCGAGGGAGCGGAAATTGGTGGGTGGTTCTTTCTTTTAGGATTCCTGGTGTTTGGGATTCGTACATGTTTCTTTTTCTTCGTTGGTGGTGGCGATCGGATTTATTTGTGGAAGATCGCATCAAAGGACTTCGTCCTCATTCGGTTTGGAGACTTTGTGGGTTTGCTTTTTCCTCTCAAGATCCTGCTTCTCTTTAGTTGATGCTGTTGATTCTGCAAAACTTAATTTCCTCTTTTTCTTTTTAACTCTTTTCGCTGTGACATTCTTCAAGCGATATTCACGGAAGATTTTGAGTTCTTATTTGGGCTAGGAATTATTAAGATCCTGTTTGTTTTGCTTTCTTTCTCACTTACGTATTTACTGATTGTTAATCTTGGAAAAACAATTATAGTTTTCGTGGCCAAGTCACTTGGAATGCTACTATACAGAAAACCTTCTCAGAACTTTATCTTGCTAGTCTTTGCTCTGTGACTTCGCTGAAAAAATAGTGTGTCAATTGGGAAATGGGATCAGGTCACCTGGTGCTTAATGGAACATGCACCAGGGAACATGTATATGTACTGGGCTGGCTCCGCAGTGTGCCAAGGATGGTACGCAACCAGGATATGTGTATGGTCTTGTTGGTGTTTACATTGGCATGCTACACCACTGGTCAGATGATATTCATGGTGATTGTGAGAATTGGTAATTGTAGATTTTCTTTTACTTGGAGAGGATGTGTCTGTGTGTGTGCATGCGTGTGAGCATGCATGTATCGTTGTTTTATCTACTTAGTTCTTTTCAGATGTTGATATTTGAGCGGCTTTATATTGATGCATTCCTTGGAATATTTGGAAATGTGCTCTTTTATAATTCCTCCACTGTGTTTGTAGGCCTATACCATGGATTTGCAATCGACAGTATCACAGCTTGAAGAGGAGAACGCACAGCTAGTTAGAGAGCAGGTGTGTGAGTGTTCTTCCTGTTTTTGTTCTGCATCTGCTATTCCATCTTCCAGCCACCAGAGAAGAGGCTTCAAAATATTGCAGTTTATACGTTATTTTGATATTCAAGTCCAGTTGACAACTTCTACCGGAAAATGAGTTTGCTAGTAAAATGGTCGCCATATGTTAGCTCTTATGGTGAAGAAAAAACATAGACATTCCTGTTAAAGCTAACCACCCTAATGCAAGGTTCTGTGTGGGGCTGGTGTACATTTGAAAGAACAATTCGCTATATGCGTGCCAGTTTGCACGGATTAAGTTGGCATGGAGACTAATTAGTTGTTGTCTGAATTTTAGAATGAGTGGGAACTGGGAAGATTTTATGGTGTAATCATGCATCAGAAAACATGTTCATGACAATGATGCTCATCATGAAAAACAAAGGGGTGCACCTAAGCATATGCATTTGTACGGTGAAGTTTAGTTGATCCAGAAAGAAAGCCTACAGAATATGGAAAAGTAAACGTTTTACTTGAAAAACCTGCAGCATGCAAGTCGGAAGAGGACTTGTAATGAGCTGTGTCTCTTTGCTGCGTTTGGTAGTATACTAGGTTAAATTCCCAGTCGAAGATAATTATGTTAGTAGATTGTGTGGTTAGACAGCGAAAGCAGTAGTTTTTGTTGGTTTTAACGTGTTTTTATTTGGAAAAGGAGTTAAATGCAAACCTAGTAAGAACATTTTTATGTAACGTAACATTTTAATAAATCAAAACCATAGAAAATAAGTAATAATTAATGTCTCACTCACTTCTGTTTTTTTTGAATACTCATCACATTAACTCCCATCCTTTGATAAGAGGCACGGCTGCCACTTTTCATTTCCTTGCTGAGCAAGGTTAAGTATTTGCAATTGCATATTTGTTGGTAAAAGGAACGATGACTTTGTGAGACTAAGAAGTTGAGGAACAGTGTCAATTGTCCATCTGTTGGAGGAACTGTGAAGTGAAGAGTTGTCTATGTAGAAATTTGGCTCTTGTATTGATCCTTTTGTCTTTCTTATTCTAGATGGTCATCTGTAGTGTGTATCTTCTAAGCATGGTTATTTTTTAGCTAAAGGAACATCTGAAAAGTACCATTATTTGAAGACCAAGTCTCACCAAATGTCCTGGCCTTATAAAGGTGAGCCTTTTCTTGGTACAAGTCTACATGCCGCTGTGAACAACTTCAGACCTTCCCTCCTTAAATTTACTTTCCTGCATAGAAAAACATGGAGGGTGTAAAGGGTGAAGAAATAACAGTATGGCCATCATAAAGTGTTGAGCATTGGACAGAACAATTCCTGCTCCCTGCACATTCTGCCCCCTTTTTTTTTTTGGTCACTGCTATATGCTTGTTATATTTTGGCATTTTCCTAGATAATGTCCAGTGGAAACTAATCCCTGACCTTAATGCAGACGGAACAAAAGAGGAGGAGGTATAAACAGGTAAATCACCCTCTCTCTCTCTCTCTCTCTCTCTCTCTCTCTCTCTCTCTCTTTTTATACATAGAAAATAGTGCACCAACATTACCATAATGCTAATATGTTCGATATGCTAATCTTTTCTTGTACAAATTCAGTCCTCAAACTAGTGCGGGAATGCAGTATTCCTATTACGTTTTTGAGTCACAGCAGTTTTTTGGTGCACCTATGATTGCTGATACTGTGATGGCATATGCTGCTATTTTTCTGATTGAAATGCTGTTAGGAATGAACATAGTCTTCCAATCTCTACTCGTTTATTCCTGCTTTTAAATCCTTTACGTAATGTTAACTTCTGAATTTTACCATGAACATGGGATTTACTTACTTTAATGTGCAATGTGGTGATAACTTGTTGGTAGTTTCATTTCTGGAACTTTATCTGTCCTTGCCTCCTTGGCTTAGTTTTGTAACTTTGTTTAGTGATCATTATCATCAACTTGCCTTTGTGTGCCATGGCATCATGGAGTTGATTGTTTGGTTTCACTTTTTGATATTTCATTAGTAGAAAACATGTGCTTTAAGATGTCTAGCACGTTTGTTTAACCACCTTGGATCTGGGTATAGAAGTGTCTTGAGACAACTTTCTGGACTGTCAGAAGCCTCCAAACCATATCATTTGGATGATCTTGATTTGTCTGAGTTTGCTCCATCTTATTGATAAGAATAAACAAATATCAATGAAATGGAAGGGACCTAAACCATTGTTAATTATCTTTCAGATAAGGTTTTTTTTTGTTTTGTTTTGTTTTTTTTTTCCTTGTAAATGGTTCCTCTCATGTCTTCTACCACATCTTTATTTTTGAATTTTGAAACTTGACTACAGGATGTGGAGTCAGTTCCTTCGCTTTCTTCACAAGGTTCTTAATTTTGATTTTACTTCTCTTCATTTTTATCAGGAAGCATTTTGAATGCGTGGTATTTAGTAGCTTGTTGTCCAAGTCATGATTGATTTTGGAGCATTTGTTCAACTTCCTAAGTAGCTTTCTGTGTCATGTGCTCTGCATCTGTTGTTCATAAGTACACCATATTCCAACCTAAGCCAGTGATACGCTTGATAAGATGTGCATTCCTGTTAGTGGTCAGTGCAACGTTAAGGGAGGTCTAGGTGAGACCTTGAAAGATAATCCTGACCCACCATTCTGTGCAAACCTTCAGGGCATAAGCTGCTTGTTTGACAGAATTGTTTTATAGGGTGTCCTCATAACATAGGCGTGACATAAAACTCTGTGAAACAGGGACGACTTGGTGTGTATGAATCTTTTATTTTGGACAATACCAAGTATCCATGTGGTAAACCGTGCTAGTGGGCACCCTTTGTAGGACGACTATTCCATTACTCTGTCCTGGCCGTGACTGGAACTCAATGAATCTTAATCTGAGATGTGAATAGTTTCAGGGAGCATGTTACTGAAGCCTTGTGTAATGATTAGGGCTCTCCATCAGGCGATTCTTTCCACTAACACTTGGAGCGTGTTTGATTGCACGAAATGCCTCCTGGAAATTTCGGTGTTCCTTGTAGCGCACGAAACATACATCCCACACAAGCAAAGAAAGCTGAAGCAGCCTTCCAAATCACTTAAATTTAGCGCTTGGGAAAACTGAAGTGCCTTGTTTCTTAACAACGTAGTGTTTAGTTTGTACACCAGAATCCAGACCTGCTGAATGTGAAGCTTTTATGAATTTTGTTGCATAAACATGGTAAACTAACAAAACAATTGCTGCAGCTCATGGAGAATGTTGTACCTGTTGTTGAGGGCCGGAAACCGAGACGTGCGCTTAGAAGAACTCATTCCATGCAGTGGTAGATACATTCCCCCTGATCAGCTATGCTGACTTCCTCTCAAGGTCTTGGCCTTCGCATCATCCCAGAGAGTCTCTCCTATGAGCTTCCAAATTCCAATGAGCTTCTTGTGGATGGTGAAGACTCAGAACACTGGATAGATTGAGGGCTTCATTACCTTAAGATTCAACTTTGAGATTCTGGAAGTCCATCCAGATGGATCGGAGTTTTGATCTTGTGGGAGGGAGGTTGGTGGATAACTTAAGAAACCTGTTTAGCCCTTGTGATCCTCCATGCCTCCTTTTGGTTGGTGGAATGTGGGAATACAATAAAAAGCCCTGGAGGGAGGAAAGGGTACATTATGTATCATTCTGCATATTTATCAGAAATAATTCAAAATTTATTTGCTGTCTTCAGCAGGAAACTTGTGTTGTACTGTAGTTTGAATTAGCTGCCCATAGGCTGAGTGATCTCTGTTTTATATCAGCAGCATCGTGTACTTGTTTGCTAGTATGGTTTCAGAATCGCAAGCTTTGAGCCGCAGAGAGAGAAAGAGAGAGAGAGAGAGAGAGAGAGAGAGAGAGAGAGAGAGAAAGCTCAAATGAACATCTTGATAAAGAATCATGCCATGCCCGTTTGAGAATCTCTACCGTTAGCACGTCCCGTATCTTAAATAGTAGTATTGGTCTGTCACTCTCGAGGCAAGGCCACGAGCAGCTGCCAATTTAGCTTCGGCTCTGGGGCAGGCTGAGTCTCTCGGAAAATTACAAACGGGATATATGCTAGTGACGGGATGTAAGTGTTTTTCCTGCTGCTTTTGTTCTAAAACTACACAGTGGGTGTCGCGAGTGAGAGAGAGTCCTTTTTCTGTTAATTAGTATATGTTTGTTATACTCTCTACGTTTCACGTGATCTGTTATCAAGAGGGGACAGCAGGAGAGGTGCTCTGTTTCGTGGTCACAATTAATGGTGCACGCGGAATAACCTTCATTCTTAATAGGATCTACGAGTTCTCCCCTTCTCCCCCCCCCCCATTTGGCAAGCACCATTTTTCATTCATTTGGAACGCATACTAAGGAAAGTGTTACACGTCAAATTTTTTTGCTCGCAGTTCTGCGTGGTGACCACCGAGTAAACTATACTGTCGCCTTTTACTAACGAAGAAAGTTTAGGAGCTTAGTACATCTATCCTGCTTTTGCGGTTTTTGTCATTCTCTCCGTTTCACTTTGCTTTTTTATCCGTGGTTCACAGCATATACCAATCACGTCTTTGTCACTGCGCGCCCCACATTGCAGACAATTCTTCCATCTCTCCATCTCTATAAATGATCCTCTGTTGCCGTTCATAGACTAGCAGATTTCCTTCCTTTTTCTGTTTCATTCATGGCTACCACCAACCCTATCTTTCTCATTTTCTATTTCTTGATGTTCTTCCTTCGTTCTAACTCATCGTCTGCCGCTACATACATCGTTCGAGAAGGCGCATATGGAGCTACTGTGACCAACTTGTCTGCTTGGGCAACTTCACATCCTGTGCATGTCGGCGACACTCTTCGTAATCTCTCTCTCTCTCTCCGAATCATACATACAAACACACAAAAATACACGTACACACACGGGGCTTGATGGTGTGCGTCTTGTTTGGTGAAGTTTTCAGGCTCAGCCCTCAAAGGCAAAATGTGTACATCTTCCACCGTAGAAAAGCTCTCGAGAGTTGCAACTTCACAGAGGCAACACTGTTGGAGAGAGATAACAACGGCTACTTTAAGGTGGTGCCATTTCTCCCTTCACGTGAGTGCGTGTATATGCGTGCCTTCCACATCCTGTGTCGCAGACCTAGCTATGCTTTTCTTTACCCGTCTTACGTACAGCCATTGGCAGCAGAGAAACTCTGAACTGTCTCCTCAATCCATATAGAGGCTTTCGCTTTGTCTTTGTCCATATGGGGTCTGGGAACAATTTAAATGAAGAAGAAAGTACCGTCAATACCCATGAGCTTGATACCATTTGGGGAGCCTCTTAAGAGTCGTCCCACAGATTACATTCTATTCCTTCTGCTTTTCCTTTATCTGCGCTTCTCTTTGGGAACGTGGTACTGACTGGCTCTGCTGTTCGCAGTGGCTGGCCACTCGGGTCGGAGTTTTCTATTTCTCCTACAACAAGGCCGTTAATGGCAGCACCTCTCATTGCTCAATGGCGCGGAAGATCGCCGTGATTGTTCGCCGGCAGATACATTCAAAATTTCACAGCAGATCGCCGAAGCTTCCGCCCTTCTATGCGCCATCTCCGCGCCACCATGGACCAGAACCTTCAAACCATGCCAGCTCCTTAGCTAGAGCACCAAGCATTCCTCCAAGCAGTCCTCCAAATTTCTCTCCACGCAGAGATGGGTTCTGCAGGAGCGCATCTTTGGCACCAACACCGCAGGTTGTCATGTCGGACTCTGTTGCAGGACTTCCTCCACTTCCAGTGCCGCTGCCAGTCGTGCCGGATTCTGCTGGTGGAATTCCACCGTCTCTGGTGCCAATGCCGCCAGTGATGCAGGATCCATATGCAGGAGTTCCTTTCGTCATCAGCAATCCAGCATTGCCTTTGCCAAAAGGAGAAACCGACTCTGCTGCAATTCGACCGTTGCCTACGTCCGATGCAGAAGGCCAGGTATGCTACAAATCCCTCTGTTTCCGTCAAATTAGAAAAAATTGACAAACCCATCTTTTCTTTTAAGATCTGGTTTTGAATGACATACCAATTTCTAAGAGATTTTGTGTACCAAAAATAAACAGGTAGTGGGTTGGAGTGGAACTCAAATGCTGCTGATGGTGCTGATGCTTTGCTTCTCCTTTACACTTTGATGATGACCATTTCTTTTTCTTCTTTCCTTTTGGGGTGCAAATATTTTACGCTTGGTTGCTAAGGAAAGATTTCTGGGTATTGTTACATTACATAGCTTAGGTTGGTTGGGTTCAGGGTGCTTTCAGAACCATGTGCGTTGTCTGTAACTGGAAGACATTTGCTTCTTAGCAATCATATGGTGTTATTGTACAACAGCCGTGTGCTCCTCTATCGCCTTCCACATTTTTCGGTTCTGTTGGGTCACTCAGGCTCTGTTCCGTTACTCGAACGTGAAAATTACGGACTACCGGTGTTTCTCCGGCTTCCTTCGCTCAGGACCTCCTTGTGGGGCCATCTTTCTCTTCTAAGGTAAGAGTATTGTGTGAAGGAAGTTGTGACGGGCATGGATTTTCCTCCTTTTAGTGAGGGCTCATGGATGCATCGCAATGATAATCGCTACAGGGCAGCCCACACAGACGCTCAGCCGCTTCACAATTGTGTCTGTCGAGGCATAATTCCACCCGATACAGGCCCTCGTTACACAGGCTTCATTTTCTTTAATTCTTTTTGTAATAATGTTTTAACTTAATCATCTCTCTTTCTCTCTCTCATTTTGTTCGTGGGTGATGGTGTCGTTTCGTTCTTTCCACTTCTCTTATTTCGTTTTCTTTTATTTCGTTTTCTCTTGTTTCGTTTTTTTTGTGAGTGTATATTTTATTTTTTGCTTCTTTTTTACGATTTGTTACTGTAACTAAGGGAATTCTTGTCCTCAATTTTTGTATATAGGAAATTGTCTCTAAATTTTGAGCTCTTTTTCTCTAGTCAAAACGTGTGTCGCTGGCTGGTTGTGCCCGTTGTACGTTGACATGCATGTTGCGGTTCGATTGCCTTAGGCGCTCGTTAAACCACTGTACCTCCTCTTCTCTTTCTCTCTCTCTCTAAAAAAGAGAAAAAGATATATTTTCAACGTTTCTAAACAAAGCACCTCCACCAAGAAGTTGGAGGGGAAACATCAAGCCGATGAAACATCCGAGCAGAACCAATCAGGTAGAAATAATTGAACAAAAAATCAAAAAAGCATTCTTCGCATGTTGAGACGAGCTCCTCTAGAGACAAGGTCATTGCTGGAATAATCAGTATCACCAAAATCCTGTATTGTAGCCCTTTTCTTGTTTCTTAACTTGATCGGCCCTCTATGTGGAAAAGGACATTGGGGATTTATACTGAAATGAGAATGGATTGCAGATTTCGAGGACATCAGGAATTTCTCACGAGCTGCCCATAATTCTGCCAAAGAAAACTTTATATCTTTTGGTTTTAACCTCTCAAAATTTTACAAAACGGCTCTCAAGTTTGGTAATAGAGAAAAGACACTTAAGTTTGAAGTATGGTGCGGCTGGCTACTCAAATGGATCGAGCATTATCTGATATTTGGTCCAAATTCAAATTAGCGTAATCTGATTCGAAAAAAAAAATTTCCATAATCAGATTCTATTTTGGTGTGAAACTTCTCATCAAATTCCATAGACATTGGATTTTGACGACAGTACATTCACTTGCAAATGAAAAGTTGGATATAATTTTGTATTCTGTAAATTGAAATTTCACTCCGACGCCAAGTCCTGAATGCAATATATAACTGATTCGACATGGTACTAGCTGGATTCGCATCTGGTGAGGTCTAATAGGAAGTTCCATTGTTAATGCAGTTTTGATGTTCACGGTTCATCGCTTTTTAAGAACTATTTGTCCGATGAAATCTCCGCCCCGTCTTCTTGACACGAATGGTCGGCGACGGCGGCAGCGACTAGTTGCATGGCCATGGTGCGAACTGAGAAGACCTTGTAGAAGCTCAGTCGCATGTTCAAGCACGTCGTCTGGTTCAGGCTGCTTCTTCCCCAATGCCTACAAGCGCAGTCATGCGCCACTTTCGCGTGCACCGCCTTCACCAACGCCAACATCGCCAAGAGCGGGAACTTTGGCTCGTTGGCCCAGTTGTGCACCACCGCCCGACTTGTCAAGCAGCTCCACGCCGTCCTCGTCATCTCAGGTCACTCCAAGGACGTCCTCTGGTCGACCAAGCTGGTTAATCTCTATGCCAATAATGGAGAGTTGTCGTTTTCGCGCCTCACCTTTCGGAATATGCATAAGAAGAATGTGTTCTCTTGGAATTCAATAATTTCTGCGTGTGTGAAGAATGGGTTCTTTCTTGAAGCCATGGAGATCTTCTCCGAAATGCTGCTGGAAGCAGTTCGTCCTGATAGGTTCACGTTTCCGGTCTTATTGAAGGCTGCTGCAGCTCTCTTGCTACTCAGGAAGGGCAGAAGCATTCATTGTTGGGTTGCGAAGTTGGGTGTTGATTCGGATGTTTATGTGGCTTCTTCTCTGATCAATTTGTACGGGAAATGTGGGGCTGCTTGGGACGCGCACAAAGTGTTTGATAAAATGTTTTACAGAGATGTTGGCTCTTGGAATTCCATGATTTCTGGGTTTTGTCAGAATGGCCTTGCTTCCGAGGCTGTTGTTGTCTTCGAACAGATGATCATAAGGAACAAGCCTCTGGATTCTATTACAGTAGCTAGCATACTTCCGGCGATTGCACCTCTTGGATATCTTGTCAAGGGCAGATTAATCCATGTTTACGTCATTAAACACGGGTTAGATTTTGATACTTTTGTTTCAAATGCTTTGATTGATATGTACGCGAAGTCAGGCTGCATCCTCGATGCACGACGAGTGTTTGATGAGCTGCGAACGAAAGATTTGGTGTCGTGGAACGCAGTAATTGCTGCTTATGAGCAGGAGGGCGACCCTGTTTCAGCTATCCAGTTCTTGTACGAGATGAAAGCTACATCTTTTTCCCCCGACATGCTAACGATGGTAAGCCTGGCATCAATCTGTGCTCAACTAGGCGATGGTCGATTTGGTAGGTCGGTGCATAATTATGTTGTCAGAAAAGAATATGGTTGCCTGACTTTTGTAAGTAATGCTATAGTTGACATGTACGCAAAGTTGGGGATGGTGGCTAATGCGTCTCGTGTTTTTGATAATATGAATACCAAGGACGTGATATCATGGAACAGCTTGATCACGGGGAACACCCAAAATGGACTTTCAAATGAAGCAATTGCATTGTATCACAAAATGCAAGAAGAGGGAATTCAATTTGATCAAGGAACATTGGTCAGCATTCTTCCAGCTTGCTCACATTTGGGTGCAGTTAGGGAGGGAACTTGTATTCATTGTCATTCCATTAAAATGGGTTTACACTCTGATCTATTCGTGACAACCTGCTTAATTGATATGTATGCAAAATGCGGTAAGCTAGAAGAATCTCTGCATTTGTTTGAGGAAGTCCCCAAAAGAAGTTCAGTTCCATGGAATGCCATCATATGTGGCCTTGGTATTCACGGCCATGGGGAGAAAAGTCTTGATCTCTTCGAGGAAATGCAGAAACAGGAAGTGGAGCCTGATCAAGTCACTTTTGTTTCTCTTTTGTCTTCTTGCAGCCACGCTGGTTTGGTTGATCAAGGCAAAAAATTTTTCAACTTGATGTATTGTGAGTATGGTATTGTGCCTAACTTGAGGCACTATGCTTGTATGGTGGATCTTCTTGGAAGATCAGGGAAGTTGGATCTCGCACATGATTTCATAACGAAGATGCCGATAAAACCTGATGCAAGTGTGTGGGGCGCTTTGCTTGGAGCATGTAGAATTCATGGCAACTTGGAATTGGGAAAAGTAGCTTCGGCTCATGTGTTTGAACTTGATCCAGAGAATGTTGGTTACTATGTTCTGATGTCAAACATGTATGCAACAGAAAGGAGGTGGGAAGGTGTAAACAATTTGAGGTCTCTGGCAATAGATATGGGACTAAGAAAGACACCTGGATGGAGCTCCATTGAGGTGAACAACAATGTTCATGTTTTCTACACAGGAAACCGAAGTCACCCGCAGATTGAAGGGATCTATGCAGAGATGGCATCATTGTTGGGAAAGATTAAGAGCATAGGCTATACTCCAGATTTCAGCTGTGTCTTGCAAGATGTGGAGGAAGATGAGAAGGAGCATATCTTATCGAGTCACAGTGAGCGGCTGGCCATTGTTTTTGGGCTTATTCAGACAAAGGCTCAAACTTCCCTTCATATTTTCAAGAACTTGAGGGTGTGTGGAGATTGCCACAGTGCCACGAAGTTCATCTCAACAGTAACACAGAGAGAGATCATTGTGAGAGACTCAAACCGTTTCCATTGTTTCAAAGAGGGGACATGCTCCTGTGGTGATTATTGGTAGTTCTGAAGGAATGCCTTTGTATTGGATATCTTTCTCCATATAAGAGTACGTGCTTGTCTTTCTTCATAACTTGTGGGATCGTTGTATGCGTGAACCATGACATTATGAGGCTGAAAATTTGGACATTGAAATGGAACATACTTTAGCTACCCATGCTGCGGCAGTGCTACGGCCTTTTTAAATTTAGCCTGTAGGTGAAGATTTTTCAAGCTCTTGGCTTCTCTAGTGTTTTCCTTCCTAGGAAAGAAATCAGTTGTTGCGCCCTGAAGTGATGATCTCTTTCTGTAGTGCAGGTGCAGTCTATTCTTGTCTGGCAAAGTGAAACCTATTTCTTGACAAATGGTGCTAGAAAGATGGAAGTCTCATGCATTTCACAGTGAGCCACCTGATGGTAAAACTCTCTTCGAGATTTGATCACATGGTGCTTGGTGCATATGTAGGCGGTGTATTCTTGTCTGGCAAAGTGAAATCTATTTCTTGACAAATGGTGCTAGAAAGATGGAAGTCTCATGCATTTCACAGTGAGCCACCTGATGGTAAAACTCTCTTCGAGATTTGATCACATGGTGCTTGGTCATCACGCACATCCCTTGTTTCTTTCGTGGGGTACAAACATGGGCTAATGACAAATCAGGCTTGTTCTATTGTGTAACATAATGACAACAATCAACTGTAGTTTGGAAAAGAGAATCATCTTCTCTAATACTTACATTTCTCTGCAATAAGCTATTTCAGCATAGAAGGTCTGAATTCATAAGCTATTGAACATATCCTAAGAAGGGGTGCTTTGAATATGTGCACCTAGTAAATACGAGAATTATGTAGATGTATTTCTTGATTTATGATTCACAAGAAGCTTAGTGTAAAGTTATTTTGCCAGAGTCAAATACAAGTTCTTATGCTCCTTTTTGAAAAAAAAGTAACATTTACACGTTACATATTGTAAACTGTAGATCAAGTTGATCTGATGGCTCATAATATGTCCACATCGTCCTTATATTTACTCAATCCATATTTTTTGCAAACCCTCCTAAGAGGCATGTAATTAGATTACGAATAAGGGCACTTGTTTTAATAGGTTGGCTACTGTTCATTTGTGTGTGTGTTTTTGGCACTTGCATGTATGGATTTCTTTTGTATACATTAATCAACTGTAGTGACTGAGTAGGAGGCTAGCATTAGGATTATTATAGTATTAAGTACATGTTTTTTGCACTAACATGTATGGATTTCTTTATTATACATTAATCAACTGTAGTGACCGAGTAGGAGGCTAGCATTAGGATTGTTATAGTGTTAACGTTCAATTGATCAAGAACAAATGGAAACTATTAGATGGAAAATGGCTTTTTTTAGGATTTTCCAAGTGGCTATGTTTCTAGAGCTCCAATACCTTGTAGCCCTTAAAGGCTTGATGCGATGCATATACGTGGATTATCCTACTCTTTTTCCTATTTTGTTCATCACGACAAAGTAGTCTTCTGAAGCTGATCCATATTTATTTTGATTAATACTCCATATCATTCTTAAAGATAAATGCTTTTGTTTCTGTTTTATTTTTGTAGATAAACTTGAGATGCTTGGAATTGGTTTTGCAAGACATGAGCACATGATCATTTCCTTGGGTTGTGGCTTATATAGTAGAAATCCAGTTTGTACTTGAGCGAAGGCAGATTTTGTCCTCAGTTGGGTTTGGATATTATATTATTATTAGTGCGGTCATATGTGGAGTAGGATTGACATGGCTATTGCGGTATGGCATTTTCCTGCTTTTAATGCCTGTGCGGTATTTTTTGTTCTCTAAAACATAATAGATTGGAGTTTAGATCAGATAAGTAAGATTTATTGTTCAGTACATATGCATAATATTCCAGTTAGAAACCTCTATTGAAGATCTTGAACTTCCCTAGACAAACCTTAGATGGTCACAATGAACTGGCTAGTAACCTCTCATTATTATACTGCTTGCTTCAATTTCTGGTGGACAGCATGAAGAGTCTGAAAGCATCATTTTGCTCCCTATTGAATATCTATCAGCTTGGATTAGAAAATGGAGCATGAGATACTAAAATTTGAAGTCTGAATCGTGATATTGAATTTTATTGCAATGTCTCCTGTCACTGGTATATGCTTTACTTTAGCTCAGCATTAAATCTCTTGTGAGCATGTCTTTGCTGTCCAGTTTGTTTCGTATAATCCTGATTTGACATTTTGTCTTCTAATAGTTGAGAAACCATTTTTTTTCCTTTAGACGTTAGGGGGAGTGAGGGACCATTCTTAGGGTGGGAGTCTTTTGTCTGCACCTGCCCAAATTGTCCACCCTTACCTTACAATCACCTCCCTCTGGATCTTTCACCCGGCCAAGCACAGCAAAGCTAATGGAGTCTGAATCTATGATAGCCATCTACTAGCTCAAGCCCCTCCCCACTTGCATTTGACCTCTTTTGGCTTATAGATTGGATCCCACCTAGAAGCACTTCATTGTTATACTTTGTTCTATTATTGATTTACTGATGGATGCCTTTATTTCAGATATAAAGAACTAAGGAGGGAGTACACGCATTGTCACATGGGAGGGCATGTTTGGGCAGCAATAGAGGCATCAATTTACAAGCTATATTTTGGAGCGGCGCTATAGAGAATTATCTGGAATAGTAGTATATGTGCTAGATTTTCAAATTAGCCAGTCTTTGTTATTGATATATCATTGCCACACATAATCTTGTTTCTGAATGTATGGATAACTTGTTATGAAGTTGCTTGTATATTCCAAAAGTAATGTTGTCTCCTTATGTGGAAGTTGTACTAAAAGTAACGGAAAAATGACACCCCTTTATCTTCGAATAATGTTTACGTAATGAATGAATAGATTAAGAAAGAACTCGATCAGTGGATCAATCGGTCTATTCTTGGGGTTTCTTGGGTGTGGTGTTTTTACCCGCACGTTAGAAATTTCACAAAAATCTCTTATCATCTCCCTGATCCTCGAACCATGTCTATGTACTAAAAGTTTCATCAGGAATTACTATTATAACCCTTAAACCACGTCCATGTGGCACAGTTTGCTCTTCCTTGATATATAGTCAAGTGATAAACATTTAGCTGTCTTTCCAGTCCGAAACTTCTTTTTGCTTTTATTTAGCAAACCGTGAAGTCACACCCACAAAAAACTTTTTGCCACTGGTTGACTTGATCAGATGGTATGGGGATGTTGGGCATAAGGCTCCAATGTTATATACTGAATTGGGGTCCTCAAGTTTTATATGTCCATGTGTCTCTAAACCCTTTAGATCAAGTGATTGGATGTTTGAAGCTATTTGGTTGACGTTCATTACATAGTTTGTATAATAAATAAGAAGTTTTCAATCACAATATTCCAAATTGTAATTTGAAAAAAAAAAGAAAAGAAACCAAAGTCATAAAAATCAACATTTCTCGGTGCGATGAAACTATATAGGTTAAAAAGATCATGCTTTTATCCAAAAAATGATATTTATACTGTATTAGACTAACTGAAACACTTGTTCTTTAATCTGGCTCTACAGGACACACCAAAACTTTAGGACAAGCATTTACTTTCTCATGTATGTGATTGGTGAATGGTGATTGTAGCTGGTGGTCGCGAAACATCACTCGAACTACTTACCTCTTGGCCAGTGTAACATCATTAGCCTGCAATACTGTCATTAGACTAATGGTGCAGAGAATACATATGGTCTGCTCTGCGTGTTTGATGGTTGATCATAAATGAATTTAGCGTTAGCTGAGCCGGACCAAGCCGCAGCCTCTCTCGTTCGTAAATGGCACTATTACTGGAAAACAAGAACCCAAATAGGAACAGTGTCTTGTTATAGATTTTGATCTTCATCATGGAGCTCACCTAGGTATGTGGCTGAGAAACGAGTTTGCATATGTCTGCGCTATGGGCCGCACCACCCTAAGTCTAAACCACAAGAATATCCTTTCAACTCAGGATAAGATAGAGTACAAGTTATTATAATACTACAAGAAGGGTAGGGCCCCATTTAGATATCTTTTGAGGGGTTGAAGATTTCAGGGTTAGGTTTGATGGGCCAGCCATAGATCCATGCACCTGGTCAGGCTGTTGGACTTATGACCTTCAAGTAGGGATGTCAACGGATCGGATTCGGATCGGATATACTCTTTATCATATCCGATTTTTCGGATATACATATTTTCGGATTCGAATTCGGATTCGAATTCGGATGAAAAAAAATCTAAATAATATCCGAATCCGATTTTCAAAACCATATCCGAATCCGATCCGAATCCGACTTTTAAATTTAAATCTGATTCCGAATCCGGATCCGCATCCGATTTTCAAAACCATATCCGAATCCGATCCGACTTTTAAATTTAAATCTGATTCCGAATCCGGATCCGCATCCGACTTTAAAACCAAATCCGGTTCCTATCCGAAATTCAAATCAAAATCCGCTTAAAATCCGAATCCGACTTTTAAATTCAATATCCGATTAAAATCCGAATCCGACTTTTTAATTCAATATCCGATTAAAATCCGAATCCGACTTTTTAATTCAATATCCGATTTCAATCCCAATCCAAATTTTATATTGAAAGATCTCATTCTGATCTAACTTTCTGATTTGACATTCAAAACTAACTTTTAAATTGCTAACAAGCCTGGCTAGCAAGATAATCCAAGCCTCCAAGGACATTATTTACCAATGGTTTTTTTTTTCTAAAAAAAAAACGCCCAAAGCATAAGGGCGAGCCACCCATAGACTGTCCAATAAGTCTCCACAAAATATCAAGGCATCTACAAAGAACTGTATAGTCTCAAGCCTTCAACGCCTCAATTCTTCTACTTCATAAGCACAAAATTTACTGAATCTTCAATCACTTGATGGAATCTCTATAGAAGAACTCAAGACTGTCATACACTTGAACTGTTAAAACATGCAAATGAAAGTAATTGGTGAGAAATGAACAAAACCTTAAATTCTCAAAACAAAACTTTGATAGGAAACAAAAGTCTACCTTCTGCTTTGTATTTTCCCATCAGGGCTAGTAAGGTCGACTACTTTTTCCTCAATTACATTCCTCAATTGCAGGTCGTGTATAATATGGACACAATTCTTACGTTCAGTTGGTTTATATCAGTTGTCATTATGCAAAACCATTGCCCCAAAGTGTGCAAACAAACAAGATAATATACTCATGAAAGTATCCATATTTAAATCCTAACCAAGAAACCTTTCAGCCTTGAAACCTTAAAACTAGTTAGCATTATCACAAACAATTTGTTGATAATAAGAATGAAACATCAAAACAAGAGGGAAACCTGCTTATACATGGTGGCCTCTTATAGCTGAACTACTGAATCACTGCGGAATCGCTCAAACCACGTGCAACATCTCTACCATCGAAAGAAATTGATGCTAGCAACTTGGCATTGTCACAAAAGACTGGTATGTCCAACATCAATATAAAAATTGTTCACAGTTGTTCCATGAAAGAGAACCAATTAGCAGTCTGAATTCTGTTGAGCAATTATTAAACCACGACAGAAGGAAAATATAGCATAATAAAATAACACTAAATTTGATGAACCAAGTATGGTGTCGCCCAACAGCAAAATGCACTACTAGCGTAAGAATAAAAAGCGAGACAGGGGCAAACCTATGAGGAGGATGCCTCCCTCCTGGTCCCGGACTTCTCGCCCTTGTGTGATGTTCGGAAATGGAAGGATGCCATCTGCCAAAGACTGGCCGACGGCACCGCTGTGCATGAGGTGAACACCCATTACGTGGTTCCTGTTTGGGTGGAGTCGCAGAAGCTAGAGTACAGTGCCAAAACTCTCAGAAGCAAGATACACAATCTGCTACCCGAGTATGTCGTCGAGTTCGCTTCGTTGAGCAAGATACGCAAGTTTTGGAAGATGCATCCACAGGTTATCTGCCTGCAACCTTGCTAGAGCTCTCTCCCTTTCTCACTCTTTCATTTTGTTGCTCCATCTCCCTATCTTTGACTCTGGTTCTCTCCATCGCACTCTCTTCCTGCAGCGGCGCTGCGTTTTTGCCCCTTGTGAAACTTCAAAAGAGAGCAAACGAAAGGAAAATAGGGCAAACGAAGGGGCGGGTTGGGTTTTGTGGGTTGGATTTGAGTGGAGTGAAACTAAACTCAAATCCAAATGGTTCATCTAAAACGTTATTAAATCAAACATACTTTGACGTTTTGTATTATTTTCACGTATTTTTTCTGATCAAATTTTTTTAATACTTATCTAAAACCACCTTTTATTTCAAAATATGGTTGTCTTGGATTGAAGGATAGCCAATTTTTTTTCTTTTATAAATACTTTATTAAAAGTTGGACTATTGCTTTCTGCATGTGATTTCATATAGTTTTGTACTGAAATTCTTATGAAGGAATTCAATCTTGTATCAGAGTTTTAAATCTAATATTAAATTTTATGTCCAAATAAAATTTTTAGTTTGTATTTATTTATTTTGATATTTTTAAGTGATATTTTAATTTTACAAGTTAAAATATATTGTCGAGTTTTATTCCTAATTTATTTGGATAAATAATTTTATTGTGATCTTTTAGATTTTCATACTTTCTATGTACAAATATTTATTATTTAATTTTGACGTAATTGGTCAAGATGTTTTAACCGTTAGCTTATCAATTTCCTCAGTAAGTTATTCATATTCATAATTTATCATATTTGATTTATGTGTGTTTAAGTCATTTAAAGATGTGTTACATTATTTCGTGTACATTCTTTGATCAAGTTTAAATACTTATCTAAAACAACTAGCATATCAACTAAATAAAATTTTTATGAGGTTTCATATTTGAGCAAATAATATGTTTGACTAGTTAGATAAATAGTTTTTTCAATGAACAAGTTTATCATCTAATTTTCATATTTTTTTCATAAGTCTTTCATATTATATAATAACATATTTTGATGGAGTAAACTATTGTTTCATGATGATCACTTATTGAAAATTATTAAATCATGTGACCCCTATTACTTATCATTTAATAAATACATTGTTTAGTGTTTTTTTCTAATTTCATTGAGTTAATTAAAAGAATTTGTGTTATATTCGTAAAAAAAAGTGTTCAATAATGCTAAACCTTCATTCCCTCCACATTATCACTAAATTTTTAGGTAAAAACTATTATTTAATGATAATAACTTATTGAGAATTATTAAATCAAGTGACTCATATTATTTCTTATTTAAGAAAGACATTATTTAATGGTTTTTTCTAATTTCATTGAGTTAATTAAAAGACTTTTGTTTTATATCTATAAAAAGATGATGTCAAACCTTCATTCTTCCACATCCTCACTAACTATTTGCTCTTAGTTTTATTGCAATAAGTGTTTTTTTTACATTTGTATTATTTAACCAAATCATATAATTTATTAAATCAAACAATTTGTTTTTTCCTACTAGCTAAATGTTTTTGTTTTTAAATTTATGAATTATGTGTTATATATCATGTACCTAAGACTTTTGGACATATTATATGATTATACAAAATTATTTACTTGATTGATTAAATAAATAATTGATAATTTGATAAATAAAACTTTTTTATGAGTCAACAGCTATTTCATATTAAATATATTTATTTGCGATTAATTTTCATATTTTTAAAAATACTCATTTTATTGAAATTTCTCGATACAAGTATTAATACATTATTTAAGATATCCTCTTTAGTTGATGCCATAACTATAATAGTTCGTTTATTTACACTAAAACGTTTAATTAAATACAATACGAATTATTAATTAATTAGTTTTATATGATGTAGTTTTAAATAATTTAAGTTAAATGGTGTATATGGTAAGTATTTGACTATTATTGTATATGTCACTTTATTAAAACCATTACCTCTTAATCATATTATACTTATATATACAATTTCTATTCCTTTAAAATCATAACTTTAAGTTGGTGCGCTTGGCTAGACCTTTTGCCTAACAATTCATAGGTCTCAACTTCAAAACTTGGGACACCAACTCAAGGTTCGGATTCGGATAGCATCGGATTCGGATGTATTCGGATATCAAGCTGTAATTCGGATTCGGATATGAACTCAAGATTCGGATATACATGGTTAAGTATCCGATCGGATATTTACTTAAATCCGAATTCGAATCCGTATCCGATCGGATAAGATGGTTAAGTATCCGATCGGATATTTACTTAAAACCGAATCCGAATCCGAATCCGATCGGATGTTATTTCTTAAATCCGAATCCGATTCGATTTTCTTATTTGGATGTTAAATTGCTTACCATATCCGAATTTTTAAAGGTAATTCGGACGGATATCCGATCCGAATCCGATCCGTTGACATCCCTACCTTCAAGTCGAAAAGCTTAGGTCCTAAGTATGTGAGATGAAACCTCTGTACTTGGCATGATCTGGTAGCATTCTACCTAACTGCGATTCGTCTTATTTTCTTCTTCATTTAATGCCTACTATTTGATGCAGGCCTTGTTCTACACATACGCTTAATACAACTAGGCTTTCTATATCATAACAACAAAATTACATACTTGCATTATGTGTCTGGAAATGGACCCATTCATCATGATCGAGCTTAACATATTGAAGGGCGCAGGATTATGGTAATTGGGACTCTGGAATTCTTACCTAGTTCGTGAACTTGATCAATCTAATTACCTATTAATTGGAATTTTGAGTTATATTCTTGCCTGTCTAGTTTTACCTGTATGGCTGTATCTGAAATCTGAATTTGGTGTTAGCCGGATTTCAGGACTTTGTTGAACTTGGATTCGAGTTTGTATATATTGCCATAACTTCTTGTTCTCCAAAAAGCAAACTGCAGTTCGGCAGGCCAGCTCCTATCAAATTGTGGTAATTAATATTGTAGTCATTCCAGCAATAAGTTCTTGACTTACTTAAGCATGAATAATTAAGATCTTAAATTAACTTGCTACCAGGTGGACGGAGATTTCGATAGCATACAACAAGTGACTTCGTTTGCGCAATCTTTTGAACGTACAGCTCTGCGTCCGGTATTCAACAATCGTGAAGTGTGAATTTGTATTGTGGACAAGCTTAGGGTTAAGCTTAGTTTAGAAAGAATATCATTCCTATTACTTTCCGTAGTAAAAATGATTAATCTAGTTGCATCGGTAAACGTGATTTTTCTGGTCATGTCATACTTCTCCTATGCTTTATCATGTGTAAGTTACGTAAGATATAGCTACAGATAATTCTCTTGGAACCCCAAACTTTAAAATATCAATGTTAGACTTTCATTTCGAGTAAAACCAATGAGAGCACTGTTCCAATTTATAGGCCTATATACAAATAATATGAATAGAACGGCTGCACCAGGTACAGGAATAGCTAGATAGGTCGACATTGATTTGTTTGCACATGCTTAACAGTTTGGCACGTTTTGAGCTGATGCCAGATGCTAGTCTTGCTTCAATAATTTCACCACTCCAAAAGCTGCAACGCAGTAGAAATGTTTTCTCACAACTATGTATGGGAATCCAAATCACTTTTTAAGAAAAAAGAATTAAGAGCGTCTCCTTGGGACAACCCAGTATTTAACTGGACAAATTATACATGAGGAAAAAGGGGAGAGAAGATCCCAATATACATAAATTTGGTGCGTGTATATATATATATAACCATGCACTACTCAATTCAAGCACTGGAGAAAGACCACACTGAAGTTTCGACCTTTCAATATTAACTCGTCACAACAATCGTAAAAAATCTTATCTTTTCTCAACTTTCTCAACTCCCTAGTCCCTAGAAATTATCATCGTAGCAGTTGAACAATGTACGGTCACATCGAATTAAATTCCATACGAAAACTTCTGCCAGAGGGAAAAAGACCAAAGCAAGAACAAAACCCTAGAACCTTTCTTTTCTCTCTGTCGCTGTTTCTTTTGAAAGATACTATAGAGATGAAAAATTTGCTAACAGCTTTGGTCGTGGTAGCGGCTACTTCTCACCATCTCTAAACCCACGATGCTCTCACCACAGCCACCTCCAGGAGCATCGGTTGTTCTTGGCAGGTCGACGCCAAAGAGCCGGACCAACTTGGCCGGCCGTTGAGGCGGCCGGATGGTGCAGTCCCACGGTGGCTGTGCAGGATGCGCGTTGGCTCGCATCACGCCGTGCCTCCACCCTACGAAATTGATCCTCTCCGGACCTTTTGACTTACCAAAGGTCACAACGTCCCCCGCCTTCAGGTTCTTCTCCTTCACGAACCTGCACCATCCCTTCGTCAGCACGTAGCTCTGGCTGCTGTTCCAGTAGGAGTACCTGAACCTCCAAACCCGGCCACCTTCATCCTCGAAGTTCAGCAGCATGGCCTCGTGCCTCCGGCCGGCGGACGCCGAAAAATACTTCTCGGCGTGCTGCTTCGGCACGACCAGCCTGTTCAGCTTGCCCACGTCGCTGGGAGTCAGCACCTTCTCGAACAGCTCCTCCCTCTCCCCGTTCATCGCCAACCCGTCCCGTCTCGCCCGGGACGGCGTCCGGCCATCGACGCGGCTCGCCTTCGCCATGGACAGCTCGTCGTCGTATGTGTTCTTCCGGAGCATGTCGACGATCACCGCCTTGGAGTGCGAGTCGAGGAACCAGGCCTCCGTCTCATTCTGCCCCGATACGCTTAGAATGTTGACCGCCGCGTCCTTGCCTCTGAACTTGAGTGCAGCTATGTCGTAGGTCCTTGCCGCCTCCGTCTCGGTCTGGAAGGTTCCCAGCCAGATCCTCTGGTGCCTCTCGTATATCTGCGCTCCCCACCTGCCATTGGGCTGCGGAACGACCCCTTTGTACCGAGAGGATGGCAGCTTTCCTGTTGCGCTACATAACGCCGCCGAGTCAGGTTCCGATACGGCAAGCTTACGGGGTTTCTTCGGCCCCCTCATGGCCGAGTCGGCAAGCTTAGTGGTGTATATATTAATATATACATATATATATATATATCTCCCTCTTTGCGGTGCTCTCTGAATATATATGTATATGTAAGCAGGGGAAGGAAGGGAGAAATGGGCAGAAGGAAAGATCCAAGGAGGAGGAGATATGTCACAAAAAATAGGTGAGAGGGAGTGTCCATATATGGTAAAGGTGGGCATTTATTAATAATTCTTGGCTATTATTTTCTAATTTGGGGCATGTTATGAGGGGTGGGACCTTTGAAGCAAGTTGATCATCCTCTCATGAGAGTGAGTGGCCCTTTGGACACTCTAGATTCATCCCCCCTATGCTACCCCCTCTTAATTTGAGGAATCCAGATAAGAGAGAGAAAGTGTGAGTTTGTGTGTGAAAGTGAGAGAGAGATAGATTAGGTGGCAGATCGCCATTGGCCGGACGAGCCGCCTAGATCGAAGCCAATGGTTTTCGTGCCGAGGCCAATTGACCGGGTCGGTAGCGGATTTGACTCGATTTGGTTGCTTGGCTAAGCTCAGCAAGTGTTTGTAGGCTTGGTTAGGTTTTATGATAGCTAGGTTGTTTTAGGATTTAGGAAGAGCTCCAGGAGCACCTGGCCATGCAGATGAGTCAGTTTAACATAGTCAAGATGAAGGATGTGTGAGTTTTGACATACAAAATATAATTTAATTTCCTTACTACTAGGCTGAAGCAAGTGTAGAATTCTTCTTCCTGCAATACATATAGATATATATAGTTGAAAATTTTCTGTTTCCATGAACTCTCTAGGCCAACACCTTTTTCTTCACAAATTAAGAAAATTCCAAGGGTATTTTCAAATGAAAGAATAAAGTGGGCCTAGAACCAATGAAAGGTGAAGAATACTTAACAAGATCATCATTGATGCTTAGATTTTTTTTTCTCCCTTCTCCTCTGAATTTCAAAGCGAAAATGCCAATCTGTCACGTCTTCTCATTCAGCAACAACGTGCCAATTTGTCGTCATCATGTTTCACATTAGGTATGTACACATAATTTAAATGCAATATGATAATAAAGCAAGTGTGATCTGCGAGAAAATATAACTCTCGCAATATTTTAATATGACATTAAATATTGTTATTGCTATTACATCATTGCTCTCCTTTTCGTGGTGGCTTCTGCTACTGCTGCAGTCCACTAGTTTATATACTCTGAGATCTTTAAATCTTTGAAGATGGGGTCGCCATTTGAATGCAGTTTCCTGTTTTTCAACTGTGCGTGCACGAAAATGAAACGTAATATCTCAGAGGAATATATATACTTCTAGCTGCAATGATCAAAACACTTTTCTTATTTTCGCTACCATCATCAGTGATCTTCATTAACGAACCTAGTTGCGATTGGGATTCCGATATTGCTGCCATTCATCTGATACAGGACGCGGAACTTTTTTTTTTTTGGTTTGGTTATAAATTCTGTGAGCCCAAGTGATTTCTTTCTTTCTTTCTATGGTTTTATCTACAGGATGATGTCCTTTGCCAAACGTATAAATATGTAACACGATCAGAAGTTATAAGAGAATACGTCTCTGTTCTGTGCCATGGTAACGTATGATCGCGAGGATGATGCTTCGTGGGCAGCCATGCATCCGTCTTTCCTCCATGAAATCCAGCCATGCATGCACGGCCATGGCATCACAAAAATGAAACATGTATCTTCTTCAAGGCTCATCAAGCATGTTTCAACCCCTGGGACGCCAAAGAGTGGCTTCCTTAGCTTATGAGGATGATGGTAAAGATAAATGATGATGATGGTGCTGGTGGTGGTGGATAAGAAAAAAGGTAATATTTGTTCCTTTATGATGTCCACGTGATGTGTATATATACATATATTGGCATTATTCATTGTGATTTGACCATGCATGGGTATGATGGCATGCTGGAATTTATGGATGGCATGGTGACCATTCAAGAGGGCAGATCCACGGACGATTTGATCTCCACAGACCACAAGATAAGGGGGAGCCGGGTTTTGTCATTTTCGTTCAATTTGACGTCTTCAATTGTGTTTGACAAACACCTCTTTTTGTCCAAGGGAATATACGCCAAATCTGGGAAACTTCCACCGCGCAGCTCGTCCTTTTCTCGGTAAAGTAGTTCTCGAAATGGGAAATGTTTTCCACCACATGTACTAAAGCAAGTACGTGTTTGGATGGCGAGAAGAGAGCGCCCGTCACTCACCTTCCCTTTCTCAGCCCGTCTTTTCAAGGGAATTCCAGTTCTCGATTCATGGACATCACTCATTGTTTCAGGAATTCTTAGTGCTTAACAACACCACCAGATGTGAATAAACGAATAATTGAAGGCACTCACGTGGAAATTTTAAAAGGTTATGAGGCTGGTTGCGGACAAATAATTGGGGGCACTCAAGTCACGTGCCTTTGACAACCGACCTACAAAGTGAAATCGGATCAGTAGCCAGGCTTGATTAAGAGACCATTTCTAATTGGGTCGGGCTGGAATTGGACCTAAGCCTAAGGTAATTGGTATTAATCTCACAATGTTTGTAGCGGCCAAACTTAGTACTTAAAATCTTGAAAACTACCCAATCTGATATCAAGTCACAGATCCAAATCCAGATCCCATTAAGTGATCCGAAGAGAGCTGATTTGGTCCAAGATACACATGGATCCAAAATAAGTCTCTCTAATCTGTTGCTGTTGCTATAAATTTGCATTATTTATGTACTAATATTTTCTCTTTTTTTTAACATTTTTTAAAACATGCGAGAGCATCTTAATGTTTGAAATTTAAATATTAATGCTCCTTAATAAAAAAAATTTTTTAGCTCTGCCACTGTTTGGAGGATGTCAGCAGGTCAATAAGATCCAATCAAGGAGCCAGCTTAAAAAATATAGTCAGCCCCTTTAAGAAAATTTTCACAGTTTTTAAAATTTTGAAAAAAACCAATCTTTGCTTCGCCCCGAGACCAACCCATTTATATTCATGGTTGCTGTAGATTTTTGGGCTTTAGGTCGTCGCCTTAATGCAGATTCTGTTGAGGGATGTTAATGGATCAGATCAAGCCAGACGGACCCTTTACCGTATCTAAGTTATGGGATGATCACATATTCGGATTCAAATAAGAACGGGAAAAAAGTCTGTATCATATCCAAGTCTCATTCTTTAAACTCATAATCTGAATTTGATTTTCGAATTCACATCCAAATCCAAATCTAACTTTTGAGTACACAACTAACCAAACCTGAATTGCATGCGTACTGATACGTTAAGAACCGACTATCAAAATGTATTGGTATTCGATATGGAATATATGTTCTTCTAAAACTGTATTCATGTCCGTTGTCCAATCAGATATTTATTTAAAACCGGATTCAAAGCCGAATGCATGTCATTTCTTACAAACTTTTAAAAACAGTTTGGTCGGAGATTAGTTCCGAATCGGATCCACTGAAATCCTTAGTTCAGCTTGCATCACAACTTCACCTTTTCCTGAGGCAGCCAGGTATAAATATGACTAGCAGGGGGTGCAAATTAATTGGATTCAGACTCCATTCTATTACAAAATGGATCCATACTACGATATCTCTGTTTGATCCTAATTTGGATCTAAACGCAAACAGATCCAGTCAATTTGAATTGACCTTCCTGAACACATAACCATAAAAAATACCAAATATTAACTGCTGATTAAAACTGAGTGGCGATATACGCTACCGTATGATAATAAAGGCATGTGGCCTATCCCCAAGCAGCCAGTTTTATTTTGTAACATAAGCTAGCGTATATAATATTTAAAAGTATCAAGAAGCCTTTTTTCATGGAACATTTTATTGCAACACTTGATCTCAAGCCATAAATTAAAAATAAACTTTTGTTTCACGTTGTTCATACATATATCGTTGATCATATTTGCAATATCCCATTTCTCTTTTCTCCGTTGCATTTTGATCGATCAATATTAGTTGCTGCCAAATGTTATAAGATTTATTGCAATAGTCAGAGTTTAGATTAGTTGCTGATATAAAGTCACAAAGTCAGCAGAAATGAATCGAATCAGAAATTTTTTAATTATTAGAGAGATTAAATAAGTGCGTTAGCAAAACATAACAGTGATTTATGACGATTATTAAATAGTAATAACAAACATGAAAAATTATAAGTTAAAAATATTTGACCAACGGCACCTGGACTTTGATGATCCTTTTTAAATTCCATTCAAATTTATATACCAAAATGGCTGACGTTTTAAAAGAATTTATGATAGGAAAAGAAAAAGGGAAATGGGCCTACAGAAACCAGGCTGTTTCGCCAGGATTAGGCCTAGCAGATCGGTCCTTACAAAGCATTGGGTTCTTTTAGTAACCGGGCCCAGTCCTGACCCTGGCTATTACAGGACGACCGGCTCAATGGGGTCGGTCTGTCGGACCTGAGCCCAGCAGTAGGCCCTCCGTGTTCATTCGGACCATATTCTATCTAGCCCACTTGGTTAACCTAGACCTCTCCAAGTTCATTTTCTGTGAACCCGTCAATCTTTCAGTAGAAGGGCATGCCAAGCATGGTCCACTTTTTTTTATTAGGGAAAGAGTCACATCATCAATATTATTATATCATATCCTTATCTTTTCTTTCATGGCGATAAATTAATCTCGGGAGAGCACATTATATTTGCTCACAATCTTGTGGGATGGTTATTTATGAGAAAAAGTGTTCCAAGTGTTTTACAAAACATTAAAAAAAAAAAAAAAACTTTTTTTCCCTTTTTTTTTTTTTGCCTTTAATAGGGTCTCTTCGATTTAACCCAGGGGCTTCTTGGTCATTTGATCACTGAACATCCCCTTCTTCCTTATATGGGGAGGTGATTATTTGTTATGGGTCTTACTCTTCATAGGAGAGCATAAAAAGAGTGCCCCCTCCCACATGCACTTATTAGGAAATTATTGCAAAATATGACAAGATTCAATTATTACCAATTGTACATCTTCTTACTGTTTGATGGCAGCTCAAATAATTTCTCGCCATACCATGTATCGAGTCTCAGTGGCAGCTAAAGCGAAGTTAGCAACTTGTGTTTCCTTGATTTCCCATTTCAATTGCACCAGTCATCCCTGTTACTACTTTGTGACATATCAATCCAATTAAATTGGACTCTCTCTCTCTCTCTCTCTCTACATATATATATATATATATATGATAACCTAAATTATATAGAGGAAGCCATGTTTAAACAAAAGAAATTATGTGGGCCTGACTGTAGGCTCCATTGGCTCTTGTAAAACTGTAATTGCTGGACGCCCCTGTGGGGAGCAGGAGATATTTGGAGCAACCCTTTACCCTGCCTTTTTCGTACAACAAAACTGTCTATGGGCTTGTCTTGGCCCGAGGCAAGGCGGCCCCGCCCCGTGTAGACAGGTTCATTTTAGGGTAGGTGGTATCAGGGGCAGAAATAGATTTTTTTTCTTTTTTTTTTACAAAGAGTGAATCCCATTTTCATATTTTGTATAGGGCCGAACAATACTTTTTGAAATATCTACAATGATCAAATAATATTTTTTTTTTAATTATAAGTGTAATTTTTCTTTTTTTTCCAAAACCTAAGAAGAGGCCATGGCCCCGGGCTTACCAAATATTGGTCTGGTCATTTAACATGTACTCCTCATGATTAAAAAAAAAAAAAAGGATGCATGACTATTTGTAAAGTATGAAACATGTTTTACTTGAAGTATATAGTAAAACCTTTTGTACAACTTGTTGAAAAAATAGTGACATTGGTTCTAATAGGAAAATTCCGACAGTAGTACGCTGGCTAGGCACAAGAAACATAAAGGCAGACCGAATACAAATGATACAGAAAACTCGAGGTAAGAGATGTCCAGAACATGTTTTGGAGTATTGGCACCTCGATGATTGTCGTAAGAAAGCTATGATGGATCGTTTGACATAGCGAGGATGAACATAATATAATAATAACCAGTTAGGATGTTCTAGCGTTTGGCTAAGGGGAAAATGATAGTGCATCTAGGTAGTAAATTTTGTTTTCCCAAGGCTCTTTTCCCTCCCAAATAAAGATATGTCACGCCAATTCATTTTATGCACATAATTACAAACTGCACAACATTTTGTAGAGTTTTATAAAACGCCAAATACTGGGGTCCAACCCAAACACCTCAGTTTTAGAATTTAGCCATTTCGCCTTTGTGTAGGCACGACGTTATGCATGTGCTCGCACCAACACGAACATGTGCATGCACTCACACACACACATGCATCTGCATGCATGTGATAAACAGAGAAGGAAATCATCAATCAATTGGAGATTGAGTAATGAGAACAGTTTCTTCCTGTTCCGTGAATCTGTCTTAAGAATATGACATAATATCTTATGAATATTCCTCAAAGGTATGGTAGATTCACACTGTTAGAGACATACATTATGTAAGTGTCTCATAAATCTACTTCAAAAATTAATCATATTTATTGCCCATGAGAGACGCTTTACCGTTTGGCAAAACTCTTCAACCTTCTCTCTCGGTCGAGTTCCTTCGTATGCACGCGGAAACGACGGCTCACATGATGTGATAGTTTGATTAATGAAATACGACTTGCGGCTGAAGCTTGTGGAGTACCGCTCATTGTCAATTATCCATGGATTGTTAACCAGAAGTAAGAAATCGTTGCTCAAATAGGAAATGATTTTCCAAGACTAGTGCATTTATGAAATCTCAGAGCCTCTAGATTTCAAACTTCTATATAAACCAATCTCATTTTCCGACCTTTCTACTTTTCTTTTCTTACTCATTCACCTGCTTTTATCCCTCTGAAATATTTTCCTTCAACGACAATTTCTTTTACTCAAAAATTGATGAAGTCTCAAAAGAAAAAAGAAGAAGAAGAAGAAGAAGAAGTGAACATTCGGTCTCATTTTCAAACTAATTGTACCAGTGGTCAAACCAAGTTTTGTGTACCGTTGTGCCAAAGCTCGTCCCCAACCGCAGGTTTTAGTCAGGGGTGTGGTGCATAATGATCAAAATAACTATATTAAAATAAAAAATTAAAAAAGTGTCTAAAATATCTATTACTTTATAAAAAAAAAATCATGTACCTGATAATGGATCTCCCAATTCCAGATCTGATTGTACCCAAAAAAAGATAAAAAAAGGAATTTGATGGCACCAGATCTGATTAGAGTACAAGTCCCCCACATGGTAGACAAATATTGTCATGCAAAAAACCGCGTCCCCATGAGAGACGTAATCTACAGTTCGTCTTGTCTACCACATGAAACATGATTTCCAATAACTTTTCATGTCCCAACTAATTATTGTTTGGCGCTCACATATTTTTCGTCTTAATTTTTCCTAAGAAAATTAATCATTGGGACGAAGCAGCGACTTTATTTGCGCATTATTTGGTTGAAATCATGCATCCGATAATGCAGATTCATTGAAAAGCTCAGATCCGAGTTTTCAATTTATTTTGAAAAGAGAATATGGCTTCGTGATGTATGCAACAACCCATGTGTTGGATCTGCTACAGCAGGTACAAAGCCTGGACAGCTCTTGCAAGTTGCTACTGAAAAAGATTTTATATTGGCCCCTGCAGCGCACACCTAACTTGTTTCTTTTGTGTGTTTACCATGTCTTCTTATTTAAGGCCTTGTGTATCTTTTTCACTTTTTTTGGAACTTGCCCATGTTTCAAATCTCTCTCTCTCTCTCTCTCTCTCTCTATATATATATATATATATATATATATATATATATATATATATATATATATATATATATATATATATATATATATATATATAGACACACACACACACACTAAGAACATGAAACAATTTGATCTCTCATCTAGTTCAGTACTCAAAGTTTGAAGTAGATAGAAAAGAGAGTTATTTGAGTGCGGCAAAGACAAATGATTAAGATAAAGATCCGGGCGCCGCTATATATTCAACCTAATTTTTGTTGAACATGAAAATTTTGACTAGTGTTTATCTCATTATGCGGTTATTACAATGTATTACTGTAAAAGCGAGGATGTAAATGGATATATGTCATCAGCCATGAATTATTTTTCTTTATAAAGTATGGGGTATAGTGGTGATCAGTTTCTGTGAAAGGAAAGAAATGTGAGCAGTAAGCATAATAATACACCATTCTAGTGGTGTGAAGAGAAGTACTTTTTCTTTTCTTGAATGTACATAGTTATGCACTTCCTCTCTTTACCTTCTCATCAAATACTCAACCAATATGATTATTTAATAAGAAGATATATATGAATTATCTGTCTCTCTGTCTTTATACATGTAAAGCTAAAAGTTTTTCAAGCACACTGATTTTCAATGGAAAACTGACTATGATGACAAGATGTCAATGCCAAAAAGCTAAGGATCGACAGAGTGACACATGACCTTGTTGTATCTCAAATTTTACAAAAAATTAAAGTTAATAGTGCTCGACTTTATAGGAGCACGGCTTTAACGTCAATTCACAACTTCTTTGGGCATTGGAATTACTGTACTCTTGTAATATATATATATATATATATATATATATAGAAAGCAATCGAGCAAGAAAATTGAAAATCATGTGCACCCATTTTATTACAAATAATTCAACATGAGACATAAAAACCTAGGACCCTTTGCTTGTTAGGGCGCCCACCCTTTGTCAACTCCAACTCACCCGCCCTTTTGTTGTTTCTGTTGAGAAGATGAACCTCTGGAGTCTTGGCCAGCTCGACCCCAAAGAGCCTGACCAACTTCTGCTGCGGCTGCTGGAGCGGCACCGGCACGGTCGGTGGCGGTGGTGGCTGCAGCGCCGGCGGCGGCGGCGGCGGTGAAGACTCTCTTTCGGGGAAGAGCTGCCACATTAAGTAGTTATCGTGTAATGTCATGTGGTGGAACTTGTGCGCAGCTGGGTTCGCGGTGCAACTGATGTAGTTCAGCTTGTCTGCGCCGGTGGACCTAGCGAAGGTCACCACGTCCCCCGCCCTGAGGTTCTTCTCCTTCACATATTTGCTCCACCCTCTAGTGAAGACATAGCTATGGCTGCTCTTCCAGTATGAGTACCTGAACCTCCACACTCGCCCGCCTTCGTCTTCGAACGCCAGCAGCACCCCTTCCCGCTTTGCCGCCGGCAGGTACTTCTCGGCGTGCTGCTTCAGAATCACCAGCCTGTTCAGTCGGCCCACGTCGCTCGGCGTCATGACTTTGCTGAAGAGCTCCTCTCGCCCTAGGAGCTCTCCGTCGCACATGGCCGTCACGCCCAGGGCCGTCATGTTTCTCTTCCTATTCTGCTTCGCGATCACGAACTCGTCCTGATAAGTGTGCCGCCGGAGCATGTCGACGATCTCGGCCTTGGAATGCCAACCGAGGAACCACGTCTGAACCTCGTCCTCCGACGACTCCTTGAAGTTGGTAATGGCGTCTCTGCCCCTGAACTTGAGCGCCGCGACGTCGTAGGTCCTCGCCGCCTCGGCCTCGGTGGCGAACGTGCCGAGCCAGACGCGGTGGTGCTTCTCGTATATTTGAGCGCCCCACCGGCCGTTGGGCTGCGGCACGACTCCTTTGTACTTGGAGGACGAGATCTTCCTCGTTGGTGGCCATGACTCGCCTGTGTCAGAGTCCACCACCAGGTTGGTGGCCGTGGCGGTGGTGGTAGTGGTGGCGGTGGTGATGCCGCTGCCGAGCCTTTCGAGCCTGGACATGGATTCGACGGGCTCGAAGCAATTGCTCGACAGTTGGCTGCATATTTCCATGCTAGTGTTGCAGGCCATGTAGAAGCTAGCAGAAAACCTGCCAGGAAATGGTGAAATGACGTTGAAAAGTGTTTCGAGAAAAGAAGAAATTGTGGATTGAGCGATAGATGAGGAGGGGAGATTGACATCTATATAAGGCAAAGGAATAGGAAGGTGCGTATTAATTGAAAATTATTGGGCATTCGCTTTCTTTCCTGGGGAAATAGTGTGTAGGAGGGGTCCATATATAACAAGTTGATACCTATCAGATGCCAGTGGCCCTCAAGTGGTTGCGGGTGCATCCCCCTTGAGCTAGCCTCTTAATTCCAAGAGAGGGAAGAGAAAGAGAGAGAGAGAGTGCAGATGATGATTGGCTATGGACCAAAATCTGGCAATGGCAGTTTTGGATTGAGAAGTTCCTGCTTGATGTTTGGTTATCAAGGGGAAGCAGGACCAAGTTCATGAAATCCAGGTTGGTGTCACGCAGTAACTGTGTCCACCTAGCAGAAGACATAATCAACCATAATCTGGATTCAGCTGAGGAAAGAAGGCTCAAAACCAGATTCCTTAGCTGTCTAGAGGATCCTTTTAATCTCCCTTTTGAGGCTTTGGAAAGTTATATTGCAGTCTACAGCTAGGCCAAGTTGAAGTTGGTCTGGTTGCATGAGTTGTCTGTCAGGCAATTGTTTCTTGGACCATGGATTGGGGTAAAGTTAATCTGAGGGCTCAACAGTGACCTTTGCAATTAGGTCAGTTGCTCATGTGGGGTCTCATGAGTCTTCTTCCCATTCCCATATACAATCGGTTCCAAGTCAGAGGCTCTGCTTCACAAGCTATCCACAGGGATACGTCATTTTCCGGCTCCACAGTGGAAACCACCCTTGTGATCGGTACATAATAAGAAAACAATTAAGAAATTACACGACCATCTTCAATTTTTCATAAGAAAATTTTGAATACATTTCATATGTAGTCAGTGAACTTAATTTAGATATCAAAGAAGATTCACAGTCCTCTGTCCATGTCTTCCTGTTTAATATTCGGGGAAAAGAGTACTGGTACCAAGTGGCCTGAGTCTGGGTTTTACCTGAGTCCAATGGGTTTCCGGTGATCGTTCACCTCTTGTAGGCTTCAAGTTAGGGAGTCACGTGATTGTGTCAAGTCTTAATTGCTTAGGCACAAGCACCAGATGGCGACCATTTTGGTCAGCTTTCTTTCCCAACTTGTCCATGGTTTGGCACCCCATCTGGGTCGGAGCCCCTAGTTTCTTGTTTCTTGCCCAACCAACTTGCTCAGTAAAAATTGACATTTCAAGGCAATTTCCCTGGCTTGAAGACCAAGTTGGTATAAGTTGGTCCAAGATGGCTGAAGTTGACGTACGCGATCGACGGATTCATCGACCTACAACACAGACCCATAGGGTTACTAATAGCTAGCCGTGGTTGATCAAGACTTGTTAATTCTGCGGCATGTTCAAATTTTTAGTACGTCATTTCCACAAGTTGTTTTCGTCCATGTATATGAGATTGATATCGTTAATTAGATAAACTAAACTAGTTTTGGGTTGAAAGTTACTTGACCTAAAGTGTTTTTTCAATCACAAAGAGTTGACACGATCTTGGGGATGATTGAAGTTATATGACTCCTATAATTTGTGTAATGTTTTGGTAAATCAAGGTGGATAACGGCATAGATCATGCTTACCTGGATAAGATTTGATCGGCACAACCTAAAACTTCATATAAATATACTTAAATGTTCTTGGGACTTATATTAGATCCCAACTTCACCATGATTATGCATATTTAGTTCGGAGGGGTTTGGTGCATCAGCCAGGTCTAGTGGCTAGTAGATGGCATATTAGTTGGGCGCTTCGTTATTATTAGACTGATGAGCTTAATGCCTTTAGGGTGAACTGGGAAACTGTGAGATTGAGTCTCTATTCACAACAACACAGTAATGTGCGTACTGTAGGTCTTACCAAGTGCTGTTGATGCCTCTACAGTGCTGTGTGTTTGGCATGGGGGTGGAAAAGTACTTGGTACTCGGTTCTAGTACTTAGATCCCATTCTCTAAAGAGCAGTGCCACCAATGATCAACGGCGCACCGAACCTTTCCCCGGACAGCCGCCTGCAAGTGGCGGAGCATATCTTAGGACTCCGATCCCAAGGCCGCTGTTACCGGAAAAGTGCCTGCGGCCTTTCCTTGATGGCAGCAACTGAAAAAGGGCCACGACCTCAAACAATATCGAGGTATAATATATTCTGGCCTGTGCTCCATCTTCTTCCCTTAATTGGCTCTGATTTTTTCAAGATTGGTCATCTCTGCTATTCCTCTGACCTGTATTTTTGGGTGGTCATATGTTCATCAACCAGATCTCATTCGGTTCATTGCTCCATAAAAAGGTGAACAATTGAATGTGTCTTACATACAGCACACATGTGCTCGTGGGCATCACAAATCTGGGGGCCAGGATTGCTTGTTCTTGAGAAGCAGACGGTCCAGATTCGGCGGTGTGAATGAGGAGCCAAAGATGCAGACATAAGGGCATGTGGGTCAGCCCATAAGATTCTGGATGTTGGGTTTTGAAGTTTGGCAGATGGACTCTAGATAAGAGAGAGAGAAATGGAAGCCACGAGTACTTGAAGGATCAGTGAAATGTATATGGACGGCCACAGGAAAAGAACAAAACTCAGGCAAGTGGGAGCTCATTCATTGCATAGACACACAAAAACACACTCAGAGAGAGAGAGAGAGAGAGAGTTATGGAGGTAGTAGATATTGATAACGATTACACGGACATGGCACATTTGGTTATTTGGAAGTTGATAACGCGTTTAGGATGAAATATGAGATGGGAAGAGGCAATCTCCAAAAGAATTTGCGCAATAGATGTGACAGAGATTGGTAGGTGGTTGGTTTTCATTTAAAACTTTTTATGCGGCAAAAAAGGATATGAGATGTCTCTCTACCCCAAAAAGATAAGATAAAAGAACGCTACGGCTTGCTGCTCAGTGGTGGAAAACTCTGCGCACAGTAATTCCAATGAAGATGGTGATGACACGAGATGGTGATCATATTTTTAGGATGGCTTTACAGGATGATGATGTTTTGATAGTGATGTATACCTCTTACGGTAAAACAAAAGATATTGATGAACTATGCTGGGGTCAAACCTCCGCATCTTTCTCTCTATCTCTGCCGAGAACAAAAGGTGAAATAAAGAATGAATCCAAGTCAGGATAGCTCCTGACAACTACCATGGCCAATTAATTCAACGAATTAAGTACTACTATGCAACAAGATGACTGGGAAAAATTTAAAAAAAGCGTGCCTGTCAGGAACACCATAAACGACTTAAGAAGACTTTGTTTAGTCCTTATAAAAGACTAACAGGGAAATGACAGGTGAAGCAATTAAAAAAGTACAAAGCAACGCTTTATGCCGACTTATGAACTGTATATTATATTTTGGCAATGGCAGTTCTTTAAACCACTGTTATGAAACTCGGTGATTGATTTGATAATCTAGTTCATTAAAAACTAGTATCTCTATTCGTCGAATCTATACATACTGTTATTAGATTGAGAGTGAGTTCAAATTTTATGAAAATGGGATATGGTAGTACCGACGTACGGGCATCGGATCTGAAGGCGAATATCTGCGCCCCGATCCATTGTTGGGGGCAGAAAAGGACATGAGCATATGGCCATGATTCATGAAAGCAATCATCAAGTTGATGGCCATGATGATGATGATCGAGATGGGTGGGGATGAAGGTCTAGTAGTAGTACCATTGGCACAACTGGGTACCTCAGTTACATCAGCTTTGGTGTTTAAGATCACTTAGAGATCTAAGGATAAAGATATTGTTCTGCATGCATGCATGCATGCTTGATCCTCCACTTTGACTAGTCACCATCGTCACTGTTATCCCCACATGGTGCTCAATCATGATAGAATGTCCCCTACCATATTAAAAATAAAAAGAGAGGAGGGGTGGGGGGAGAGAGAGAGAGAGAAGCTTCCATGCATGTAGCTCTCAATTATCATAATGATGAGAGGGCAGTTTCCATGTGGTTCTCATTCATCATAATCTTGGTAAACATTAGTAACCATTTAATTTTTTAATTTCTATATGGTCCTCAGTCATCATAATCATGATAAACATGCCCACAACCATGTGTTTGTGTTTGATAAACATGGCCACAACCATATGTGCTTGTGTCTGTGCAAGGGCAGAGTTAGAATTTTTTTATGAGGGCTTAATTATAGTCTCAAAATTTTGATAGGAGCTGAGTTATAATTTTTCAAAATTTTTATATAGGATAAATATTTTTTTTCAAAATTTACATGTAATTTTTTTTCAAAATTTACATGTAATTTTTTTTTAGGGAGGCCAAGACCCCCACTGAGACCCCTTGGCTCTGCTTGTGTATGTGTGTTTGTGTATGTGTGTGTGAGAGAGAGAAATAAGAGAGAGAGAGAGAGGACATAAGTGACCATCAAGTAGAATGAAAGGCCATATTTGTACGCGTTAGAAACGGTTGGCTTTCTCCCCTTGGTGAGAAATGTTAGCGTTTGGAAGACAAGAAGGAATTGGGAAAATTTTCCTCGGCATTCGACAGTTGAAACTGGTTACGAGAAATGAGTTCTTTAGACTCGTTTTTTTTACATGACAGGAAAATTTCGGATGACTGTCTATTGATTAAGTATTTAAAACTGATTAGTCTTATGATTAAATTTGTCAATTAAAATAAACTTCTCAATCAAATTTGTCTTTTCGTCTTTTTTTTTTTCTCTCTTTCTGTTTCTCCATAACAAGCAAACTCTGATTACCAAGCAGCAACCGTATCAGTATGGTTCTCTTTTCAATGAATAAACTTATTTTTTCGAGTCTATTACCAAAACAAGCTGCTAACCGTGGTTAAGTAACAAAGCAATGGATTTGTGACAGTAGTTCCACTGTCTTTGAATCATCAGGCAATTTCCTATAGGCGAATGATGAGAGAAGACAAACACAATAAAAAATTGCGCATTTGATTTAAATCAAGCCGCTAAGCATGTTATTTTGTCGTTTATTTGCTGATCAGGGAACATGCATGCTCTCTTCCAATCTAAGATGTTGGTTGTTCACCTTTATGAAAGCAGGTGTCGCATCTTTTTCTTCAAGGATGAAAGAGAACAATAAAAACCTGCCAATTTTTAATATGTATGCTCTCGCATTATGGTCTACTAAATAATCAATAATAAGATTAATCCCCTTTTAGCAGCTTAAATCATTAAAAAAAAAACACTTCTCATTTTTTATGTATACAAAGCATATTAACGAGATTATAATTTCTAACTCAAGCTATAGTTAATGCATGTGAAACGAAGACTAAAATATTTTCGATCAACGAAGACTATTTTAAGTTATTAACATATCTAATTATATTCAATAATATCAACACATGATCAGTTATACTCAACTTAGTTTTTTACTGATAACTAACACACTCTAGAAAGTTAATAACCTTGCTTTCTTTGTTAGTGCTAGAAAGTTATTCAAGAATTTAAAACTTAAGCGTTTTATCAAAGTTAACTGTATTTTTATTGTTTGGGGGGCGAAATAGCATCTTTCACTGATTTAACAATTATTTGGCAAATTAAAAAGCGGGCAAGTGTAACCTTTGCAGCTTTTCTTATTAAATAGGGAAAAATTTTGGCACATTTCCAATCGTTGTCAAATTTGTAAGTGTTTTTTGTTGTTGTTGTTATTATTATTACATTATTATTATTATTATTATTGGAATTCTTATTTTGGTAAGTAGAGATTCACATTCTTATTTTGCATTTTTAGACCGACAGTAACCGATCAATTCAGGATAAGCATGAGCCTTGGCTCGAACGACAGAACCTAAGCCCAGCCCAGGTCGGGTCTCCAATCGAACATTATAGCGGCTGGGGCCATGGTTTTTGAAATTAAAATTAACATTTTACTCCTAAAATTTCTAAATATTTTTAATTGGGTCCCAGTGGATTATTTCAGTGGAGATTTTAAAAGTTGTATATTGTTCCCCGGGAAAAGAAAAGTTGGTTGGCATTTGGCCCTACCCTTATTTATCAAATAATCATATATATATACGGCAAGATGTAAGGGAATAATCAAGATCGACCCAAATCTATATTGTTGGATTCAGCATTTCAGATCCAATTAGATGATAAAATGAGCGATGGACGGTTCAGATTCCGCTTGGCTGCGGGCAGTTTTATTATCCACTTGATGGCATTTGCATATCCGTATAGCTTTACTAATCCAGATTTGAATACAAGTAAAGAAAGGTTTAAACCATATTCTAACATGATTTGTAGAATTACAATTCTGAATCTGAGTTTTGTTTTCCCCGTCCAAATCCGATTTTTAAATACACAACTGAATCGAGAGCTCTATTATGATATATTAAGATCAACGGAGTTGAGGGTGGTATGCGGGAGGCAGAAGTCACCCCACTTCCCCCCAGCTTTCTAAGGTCCAAAGCTGCTTCGGATCGGAACCCGTGGTGGAGGTTGAAATTTTGGTTGGAAAGCACTAATCCAAAACTTCCATACGTAGAGGGGCAACAATAAACATAAATAGTCAAATATTTGAAGATAGTAATGTAGACATAAAGGTGCTTTGTGGGGTTGGTGTGGGCAATTGCCCACACCAGACCATGTGTGGCTCCACTTCTATTCAAGATCTGTGTGGTAGTATGGTAGACCCTTCAACTTTAATTTTGTCCGTAACATTATATTTATAAAATGTATCATGAGCAACAGACTTTCAAAACATATGGATCTAAGCTGTAGAATATTTGTTTATAACTGAATCTCGTTGGATACTTATTTAAATCCGACACCATATCCAAATATGATTGGAGGTAATTTTTTAAAATCTAAATCTAAATCTAAATCTGATTTGATTGATTCCTTCATTGGACGTTTTTTCTGTGCCGCCTTTTTTGAGGTATTCCGGTCAGGTGTCTGATATCCATCAACACCCTTAGGACCCAGATGTTGGCTCTTATGAACAATTCCCGGTAGAATTTGTTCATTATAAATCCCTATTTTTTCTAAATTCATAACATAACAACGTTTGACCACATGGTCAAATTTGTTATTAGAGAAGACGAAGAAAAGCCGATGGAGTCGTTCATTTTCATTTGATATTGCAAGGTAGACCTTAGGGTAGCAAATGAGCCGGATCTGATACAAGAGTTGTAAAGCTCCTTTTGCTATACTGATACGACTAAAGACCCGACTAGAAATGCTGCTAGGTGCTCCAGATCCGATTTATAAAAGCATGCCGCCCCACATCTGCTGGCCACCCATCTTTACATTTCTCGAGATGGCCGCTCAGTATGTATATATATATATATATATAAACGTTATCTCCGTCATTATCTTTTTTTATTTGATTCAAATTCCTCCAGATCTTAAGTCCGATAATGAACAGTTTGAAAAGTTACATTCTTCTGTATATCCACTCGTCTTACCAAATCCAACCCATTCGCATGCACCCACTACAATGTGCAAGGTGCATATATCAAAAGGATAAACAAACTGGATCCAAGTCCCTACTTTATGATTTTAGGCATCTGTTTTCAGTACTGTGACACTGTTGTGCCCTTGTAAGTTGCGCAGAGCTGGCAGCAGCAGTAGAGTATACGATTCCTTTTGCAATGTACATCTCTCGACTTTGGTCTAACAAGTGTTCTTTTTTTCTTCAACTTTTCATATCTTTCTGGTTTCCAATTTCTCTCAGTTTCAGGAAACCTATCTGTACTGATACAAGACTGCACTATTCTGTTTCACTGTGTGGTTGTCTCCATTATTTAAGCAAATTTGGCCAACTTTGGGAGATTGCCAAACACATAACAACCAATCCACTTTACTTTGGTCTCATCTTTCCCTACACATCTCACTCATTCCTAATCCAATTGAGCTACCAAAAAGCTATATATGATCCAACAGACGACAGCCTACGAGAATTTGAAGATATATTCAATTATTTGTCGTTCATGGTGGGTTCATTTGGTATGCTTCCGGAGACGACCAACGTGAAGAGAAGCTTATTCTTACAAAAATCGTTTCCAAAATAACCAAAAATATTGCATCTTGTGATCTTGTTATTGGGTTTTGGAGACGGTGGATTTCATTTTTGCTATTTTCTGGAATTCTGTCAACAAAATACGAAGAAAAATGTATATTTAATGCCATTTTATTAATTTTTCGTGTATAGTATTTGATGTTTGGATCGTTCTCTCACTGCACCCACACCTGCAGGTACCAACTCTCATGAACTTCCAAACTGTTGGTAGAATAAATTAAGGTTGGTTTAGATAGCAACTAGAGCTTGGTATGATGGAGATAGGAACTGCGATTAGCTTATATAATGAAGTTGAAAAATTAATGCTAGCTGCAAGCAAGCGAATACGCATGTACATGAGCAAACAACACCACACATATAGCACATGAGAAGTAAATTCAAGAATCTATAGTTTTGTGTGGTAGTAACATGCATTAACATAAAAGCTTTAACAAGAAGTTGGACCAACCAAACTAACTAGGTTTAATCGATGCATTAAAAACTGAATGATTAAAATTTGAATATGCATACAGGTTGACATGAACTGTATATATATATATATATATATATATATAATCAATTATTCCAATCCGTCATTAAAGTTATTGTTAAGAACCAATTACCATGATGCATATTTGTCCAAGATGTATTGCATAAGGTAGAAATGAAACTCTGCCTAAAAAGATGGAATGAAGTTTGCATTATGTGAAAAACAAACTTCTACATCACATGTATACACACACACACACGCTACTAACAGAGTGTCCACAAAGTTTTTATGTGACTAAACATATAAAAATAGATACTCTGCTCCAGGGAGCTAACTCCAACCAATTCCTTGCTATCTCAATTATATATGGATAAGCACCAACCAGATTTAAGAATGTACATAAACCAAGATAGCATGTGCTCCATGATTATAAACATCCAAAACTGCAAATAAAAACAAAAACAACAGTAATGAATGCCCATGTGCAGCTGGCTGGCTAACTAAACAAACCAAGAAATCCAAGTGGTGAAAAAGTAAGTTTTTGTCCTCCTAAAAGCATTTTTCCTTGATAATCCTGGCTTCAACTAGACAAAACTTTTTGCCGTGTTTGAGAAGAAATGGAAAACGCCTGCCCCACTAGCTCGCCCGGTTAAACTTCTGCTCGATTTAATTGTCGACCAACAGACGGATGCCCGCGGAAAAGAACACGGATGCCGAATCCTTCCTTTTTTAACCTCTTTTCTGGCGCCCTATTAACCGTCTTTTTCCTTTGCCGGTTCCTGTCTATCGTCTTGAATCGGATCGTGAATGGTCTAAGGGTCGATTCAAAGATATCATGTGTCAAACAATTTTTATTTTTAACAATTGAAAGTTTTCTTTTCATGTTCTTTAGATTTTTCTTCTTTTTCTGAAAAAAAAACATATGACGATAATGTTTATAGGTTCGATGCATCCTAAATTTTGCTTTTTAAATTTTAAATAACACTGGTTTTGTTATCTCGTTCAATTTAAATACATTTTTTTTTTGAAAAGTTTCATTTATTTAATTACTAATATGGGTTGCAAAATTGTAAAATTTAAGGGGATATCAAACCAAACCAAACTGATTGGTGGGCAATGTAAGAGAACGATGCCTTATTTTTCACTTATTTTAATTAAATGTTTTTGAATAATCTTTTAATAGTTTTCCCAATTCACCACCGATTCAACTGAACGGCAGAATGAGCCGATTCATGGAATCCCAGCCTTGCCGATTCGATCCAAAACCGATTTTTTGGGATGATTATTTAATAAATTAAGGTTCGATCAGAAACCCGGCCCGTTTAATGCCTATGACGCAGGCGCGCGGAAACAACAGAGAGAGACGTCACCCGCAATTTTTGTGTACATAGCGAGAGAGAGAGAGAGAGAGAGAGAGGGAAGCACAGACCTCGACGACGTCACGGGATTTGGTTCTTTTTGACCTCAGAGAAGGAGAAAAGCTTCTCCCTGCAGGGAAGGAAGAAAAGAGTCTGGAAAGACAGGAAACTCTGCGGGATCGCCTGTTTCCTGGCGTACGGAAGCCTATCTCTCTTGGAATTCGTCGTTACTTTTTTCTGGCGATCTCCGGTTATTGTTTCGGATGCCATCGCGAGCTAGCGAAGATTCGTGCCGCCGATCGCGGGATCCGAGGGGGGACTAGAGCTCCGGCATGCCGCGGTCGCGGGCCGCTTCTTCCTGTCACTTATGTTCCGGCGCTTCCGGAACTTCATCGGTCTGAATTCCAAGGGCGCTGCGGCCGTCACGCCCACGAGACGGTTGATTGATGCGGGGTCGGTGCATCGGGGGGCTGCGGTGAATCCGGGCATGTTTGAGTTGGCGCAGGAGGTCGGGGTCTATATCCACAGGTTCCACAATCTTGACCTGTTCCAGCAAGGGTTAGTCATTTCGAAATTAGAATTTTCCCTTTTCTTTCTTTTTGTATTTCTTTTCTTCTTTTTGATTTTTAGTCAGTGAATTTGAATTGGAACTCTCTTAGGGTTTTGTGCTCTGATTTTTTGAGTTTGATGCCTGCGCAGATGGTATCAGATAAAAATTACTATGAGATGGGAGGATGGTGAACATAGATCACCTGGAACGCCGGCACGAGTCGTTCAGTATGAAGGTAGCCCTTCTAAGCGAAATCTTTTCTTTGTTCGCTTTCTTTTCTTGGGAGGAAATGCGTTTTTGTTTTTTTGTTTTTGGAGTTTTATTCTGACTTCCATCTGTGCTTAATCAACGTTCATGACACTCAATTTATCTGGATCTTTGATGTCTGAAGTAATTCTTCATCAATGTAAACTTCCGAAATGGAAAGGAGTTTTACTATTTGAAATGTTTGGAGCTCTGAGATTTATTAGCTCCGAGAAAGAGAGAGGCTGCAGGAGGATTTTCTTTATTATGCTTATTGTGAGTTTGAGCCGCAATATGAAGTTTATATTGAACTGCGTGTTCATTTTGAGTTTAAGTTAATACGCGAGTAGGAACTCTGATTAGTAATAATGCCCTTTGTAAAGCTGGTAAATTCGTAGTCCGTTGCACAATGATAAAGTTAATTTACTAGTCCAACTGTCCAAGTACCTCCGATTGCTGATGGAGCACATTTTCATGGTACCATCACATAGTGCAGACATGTGGTTTGGGATAACAATCTTGAAAAAAGTCAAGTATGAAAGCTTTCTCTGGTGCACCCAGTTCAAGGGAAACCATAATGTGGGTGATGGTCCATAGGAATTTGGGAAGGTTACAAATTCTACAAAGATGCTACTATGGGCAGTCTGATCATTTTCACCGTTCACCGTATGGTGCCAAAATTCATTCAATAGGTGTCAATGTTTGAAGGAATGGACAAACGAAATCATGAACCAAATTATCAAATCAATAAAGTATAAACACCCGCCTTGGCAATGCTTGCTGATTACAGTTGGATAATTTGGGGTTTCAGCATTTTGCCTGCTATGTGACATGGCAGCTGTATGAAAATTGCTACTTTCATGATTTCAAGTGCAATTTACATGGCCAGCTGCACCGTGCACCACCTTGCTTCAGAAAACAATCATCAAGCTCAGAAACTTGAAAAAGTCTGACCCTAATATGTTGAATACTGTGGTTGATTGGCTGTAACTTATCCTATTCATTCTGATTTCTGCAGTCTCAGATCAAGTCCTGGTCTTAATGTGCAACTTGCTTTCAATATTATATTGATGCAACTATAATTGCTAAAGCCATCTATTGTGTCTGTCATGAAATTCTAGCAACTTGCTGCTTAAACTTTATGGTCACTCGGCGGCTTCATTTGATTAGGCATGGTAATTTTCCCACAGGATATCTAGTGGGATTTCTCAACTTCTGTCTTCCTATACATGGAAGAAAGATTAATCTTATAGTTCTCAATTCTGACTTTGAAACATGAATGTGTGCAAAGTTTTGACTGAGTGTGAAGAATCATCATAAATTCCAAGGGACAACAGTTAAGAATTTCTTGACTTCCTTCTGCATCTTCAAGTTATGCGTAGCTATGAGTTACCTATTATCGTAAATCTCCTCCCATTCTGGTTCTTTTTTATGGATTTACGACAGAAGGTAGAAGCTATTATGAGATATTATATTATAGTTCAGTTTTTTCGTGTTTTTGGCTATGTCTTTTCCTCAATTATCAAATGTTTTAAAATGCAGTCCCAAGGGACTCGGCTGGTCCACTATCGACTTGTGACTCACCGTGTCCACTTGGTGGCTTGGGCTGGGTTTTGTTAACATTTTTTTTTTTTGAAGAACAGTATATAAGTTGTCATTTAAACATAAACAAATCTTAGTTATGTTTTACATGGAATCTGCTAATTTAATAAGTTAACAATAATTAATTAATTAATTTTATGTTCCAATAGGTTAGAATTAAGAAACTGATTAGACTGTTAAAAACCTCAGTTGGAACTTGGAACCCACACCACCACACACCCTCCCCTCCCTCCCTCAAAAAAAAAAAAGAAAAAAAAAAAGAACTTTGCACTTCAGGCAAGACATCCACTGAAAAAGCAAGGTTCTTTTTCAGTTTGGAGCCCAAAAACAGAAAAACACACACACACACACAGGGGGAGAGAGAGAGAGAGAGAGATGTCGGAAAATGAAAAAAAATTGGGCAAAGATTGAAAATCAGTGTTATAATTTTAAGAAGAAGAAACAACATACCTTCAATGTGCTTCCTGGTTGATGGAATCTTTGTTCAATCCACAATCTTTGTTCATGCTGGTACAAGTCACTGGAAACTGGTTGTGAAATTTCTGTTCAAGCTGGAAGAGTGCTGCAGTGCAGGAAGAGACTGTGAAATCCTAATCGTCGGATTTCTTGTCTTAAACAACCCTTTTAACTAAGAAGAAGGTTGTTAATTTTTCATTTTAGCAGATTCCCATGTATAAAGCTCATTTTTTTCTTGATTGCATGACTAGTTAAGAGTAACTCCAGTCAACAAAAAATTTTACCCAAGCTTTTGTGGGAAAAATTCAATCTAGTCTGCCTGACTCTTGGATGACTAGTGACTCAGCCAAGTCAAACGTATTTGGTATGAGCGTCAATGAGTTTTGGAAGTTCACCCTACTGGGTTAACCCAGTAGGGGGCCTAGTGGGTCCGGGTCAGCCAAGTCACTGAGCTGATTCGTCAAGCTTTAAACCTTTTTATCTATGGATAGGTTTGTATTCAAAAAGCGAGCCTAGGCGGGTTAAGAGAAACATAAGTACATAGATGGCCAGATTTTCTCTTTTGTCAACTTCTAAACTTTGAAGTCTTCTTATGTCTTCAAATCTTATGGTGCTTGGTTGGGGTGGAGAAGTTTCAGAACCCGTATCTCATCACTTCTTTCTTCTTTTTATTTTCCCATTTGTTTCTTCTCCTTTATTTCTTATTTATTCGACCTTTCTGTTTTTTTCTTTTTTCTTTTCTCCTTTTTTCCTTTGTGGTAACTAGCGCTGACTAGACTTTCTATAGGTGCCCATCTAGATCCCTGCCTAGGCTTTCTTACTGCATGTAGCACCTTTGACTATACAGATATGCATGAAATATCATTTACTGCATTGTGCATATTAACATTGCCTGAGTGCCTTGTGAAGCAAATCATGTTTTTTGGAATGAAGAATGACGTTTGACACTTTATGGGTGCTTATGCAGCGCCAGATTTAGGTAGTGATGATATCTATACCATTTGGAGAATAAGTGACATAGATCACAGTTTTTCGACTCAGCCTTTCCGAATCAAATATGCAAGGCAGGATGTGCATCTTTCTGTGATGATATCCTTTAATTTAGCTCTAGATCTGGATGAGGTAAGTCTATGACTCTATACTCTATAGTTAGTTGGCCTTCTGCTTCAATGTTTATTCTCAAGTTCTCGTAGAACTTTGTATCATGTAAAGTTCAAACTTATGATCATCTATTTCTTTTCCATTTGTCAATCTTGACACGCTTTCTCAATATGATTTCTGATGTCATTAAATTTTCAGAGTTCATCGGCTTCTGCGGTAATACTGAAATTTGAGCTTCATTATGCTCCAATAAGTGAAGACATGTAAGCTGATGTTCATCTATAGTCATTTGAGACTTTGAATTGCTAGTTCAAAGACCATATGTTGTTTAATTTTCTAGGGCAGTTTTGTGCTTTATTTAATTTTTTTCTGTTGTGATACATACAAGGACCTATCCTTGGTTGAGAATGTGTTACCTGCTGTAGTAAAGCATTTGTTTCTCAGTTCTGAACTGCAGGCTTCTCTGGATTCTTCAACTGCTGCAGTTCATGAACTTCGTGTTCCTCCAAAAGCACTTCTAGGCTTGCACTCATACTGCCCTCTTCACTTTGATGCGTTTCACGCAGTCCTTGTAGATATGAGTATGCATACAGTCCTTCTGAAAGCTGGAACTTCTGTGACTCCGCAGAAGCTGATCAGGTTGGCCATTGTCTCATCGTACATGTTTCAATCTTTTTCACCATGGATCGGTGGCATTTCCTAATTCTTTGCATAATGTTGTTGACATGTTCATCATTTTACAGTGATCATCAGATAAATGAAATCTTTGCTGTTGCAGAGTATGGTGAACATTATCAGGCAAGCTCAATGTGTCTTGTTTTTAAAGCTTGTTGCTTGTTTCTGTGCCAACTAACTGCTCATTGTTGTTGGTATCTTGTATTTTCTGTGGGAACCTGTGGAATGGATGTGTATTTGTCACACTTCCACTAGTCTTTGTTCCACATGGAGTGCATGGAACTTGCCAAACTTGTTCCTTCATGATGTTTTGGAATCATCTTTATTTTTCTAAATATAAGCTGAATTTGCTTACTCATCTGATTCCTTTGAAACTCACTGCTTCCATAAAAGAGAATTTTTGGTTCTTTTAAATATGGAAGAAATTATTAATAATTTTCCATGATGTTGAACATGGAATTGCAATTTTGTGAAATAGTAACAAAGTTTTAATGAAATGATTAAAATTGGTGTTTCTTTCATTTGGGAAAATAGGCATCAAAAGTGAAATAATTATTTGCTATTACCATGACAATTAATGGAACTTTTTCTGTAGTTACTTCATATTTGGGGACGGCCTTCAAGATGGTTACTTCATGTTTGGGGACGGCCTTCACCATCACATCCTACCCACTTTGATGTTCAACATGTTAAAATGGCCTAATGAAATAAGAAGAATTTTGCTTTTCTTTGGCTTCTCATGAAACTCTTTTCTTCAGTGTCATATTTAGTGGGTTTCTTAGAACTTTTTACACCGTTAATGTTTCATTTAAATGCTTAGGCTTCAGGAGGAGGACTATCACTTGGCAGAACAGAACTCAAATGTGTGAAGGCATTGTATGATTCACGTAACATACTTCTTGAAGAACTAGAGAAGCTCAGCAAAATATTTGACTATGCAATTGATGATTTGGTGGATGTTCCATCCGGTATGAGTTGGAATCAGATGATTTCATATCCTTCGCAACGGCATTCAAACACCCTGGATTCTGGGAGTATGAAAGAAAGGAATGAGGGTAGACAGGATGAAAATGAATCTAATTCTCTTCAGGTACTTGATTAATTTGGAAGTCTGCATCTTTGTCTGTCTGCTTTTCAGCCCATAATTCAGATTGATTGCTTCACATTATCCAGAATGTAAGTGGGAGGAACGATCTTGGTGCTAATGCAGTTGTAATGAAATCACTGTCCAGTGAAGAACTTCTGGATGCATTTCATTGCCTGGGGTACCAACTTTCTTTGATATGGAATGCATTTCTGAAGTTCCACAGGTATGATTCTTACTCCATTTGTTCGTCATGATTATAGCAGCTTATATTCAGTCTCATGATAGAATCCCTTGACAAAGGTTTTGTACATGTCATAGCATTAATTCATGCTTTCTGCTTATACCATTAAGTTATTGCAAATAAAATGTGGCAACATAACAAACAGTATAGCAGATTTTACTTCCTGCTAATTCGTTGTTCCTTTTGCCATAGTGATGCAGTTTGTAACCTTTCTGGATTCTCTTAGCTTGTGACATCAATTAGGTTACTTTGTTGATAGCTTGCATTAGCATCTTTCCCACTGTGTGTAAGACGACTTTTGTAAATAAACTTGTTGTTGGTAATAACACCATATATTTAGTTTTTACAATAGGTGTAATAGCATGTATCTTAGGTATGTTGGGAAATTAAAAAGCTCTTCCTTTCTGTTTCAGTTTATGTTGCTTTCTTTAATGAGCAATTAGAAATAATAAAAAGTAGATTGATATTTCTGCCAATATTTTATTTTGCTATAGTGTCTTTCATGAAGTCTGTCTTTCATTTTTCCCTCGTTTGGTTGTTACACGCTTAAGTATTAAAGTGGTTCTAAATTTGTAAACGTTCATCATCTTTGGGTGACTGTTTTTGCTGTTTTGCAGCAATTGCAGATTTAGGTTAAGCAATTAGGTCACTTGTTTTGATCTGGACAACATATTGTTCTAATCAAATGGTTTATGCTCTAATATTCAGAATGAACAGAGCAAAGATTGTTGAATATCTTCGTGAAGTATGGAGCAATGATAGGAGGGCTGAATGGTCAATATGGATGATCAATTCCACAGTAGAAACCCCTAGTCACAAGATTAAAAATGGGGTTGAAGCATCTCATTATGCAGTGCTTGGAAAAGTTAATGTCCTACGGAAGGCGGGTGATGATGTATGTCACAGTTGAACTTCTTAATTTATGTGGGTAATTACTTTGGGAGTTGTAGATCACCTGTAGGTCTAACTTATGAGTTGCTCATGGAACTGTCAGTAACAAAGGATGAATTTGATTTTCTTTCTTTCCTTTTCTGTTTTCTCATTCTTCGGGTTCAGCCGTTGCAAAATGTTATCTCTCGTGCTGAGCTACACAGACGGACTATCGCACAAATGAAGGTATCTTATTTCATTATGTGCAGAAAACTTCAATGGCGTCGCTGATTAATTAAGGTTCATTTAATAGTGAAGTGGATATTACAGTTTGAAAGTATAAGGATCTTGTGCAGATCAACAATCGCTCGATTCAAGACATGTACATTTTTGGCGATCCTTCTCATGTTCCAGTTATTGCTGTAGAGCAACACAAAATCAAAAGTTTGGATAAGGGAGTTACTGGAAGTTTGTTGATCAACAATGCCGAGTTGAAAGATAATTCTGATTCACATGCCAGACCAGTTTCTAAGCATGTATGGAAGTCAGTTGGTACTGGACGAAGAAGAAACGGTCGTCAATTGTCATTCGTGGTCTTTGTACATGGATTTCAGGTATTTATATTGGCATTGCTGATATTCTTCTTCTTTATGCATGCTCTTATTTCTTTCTCTATTTCATTGCTGTGTCCTATACTGACTTGTGCTTTTCTTTGCAATTCTATACTGGAAACATGCACATATTATCTAATTACTTGGATACTTCTATAACAAAGAAATGCCTATGCCTTCTTTAGACACTGATGTGACGACAACACACCTTGACTGCTTCTAAGTTATTGTTCCCCTTTCTTTTTTTCTTTTTTTTTTTTGAACAAAAAGGATATTATTTTATTCTTTATCAAATTCTTTATTTCCTTTGAGGTGCTGCCCCTCCTTCACTTCCTTTCAGTTAGATTATGTGTGTCTATATACACACACACACACACACACACACATGTATGTACATATGTCTACATTTTTACCATGTCTGACATTCATGTAAAGTGTTGGATACTTGGCAATTGGCACTCATGTCCGTGTCTATGCAACATAGCCCACAATTTCTGAATTGTAATTTAGAAACGAGTGGTGGAAACTTGGAAATGTTGCTAAGAGCAAGAGAACATCGGACCCAATGTAAAAGTTAAACAAAAGATTAATCAGGTATTGGAAACCAGTGATTTTTTGAAATTCGGTCACTAAATCAAGTGTGTCAGCCTGATATATAGTGCAGAAGAGGTTCAATCACAAATTCTAGTAAGTTATTCCAAGTTCTTATATGCATCCTGCAGCAGTCAGTTTGGTGCTCCTTTCATATGCCTCCGAACTGATGCAGCTTGATCATATGAAAATTGGAAGTTTGCACCTTCGCTTGAACTATACTCTCACCATGAGTTAATCCAATTTATTTGTGAACTTGTACAATATTTGGCTTGCTTGAGTTATGTTATTTACATGGTTGCACAAATCAAATCAGTTGGTACTCTTTCTTACTCAAGTTACTGATAAGTAGGGGCATCATCTGGATTTACGGCTTGTTCGGAACCAATGGCTGTTGATAGATCCTGGAGCAGAATGTCTCATGTCAGAGGTGAATGAGGATAGAACAACGGGAGACTTCAGGGAAATGGGTGAAAGGCTGGCAGAAGAAGTGGCTCGTTTCCTGAAGAAGAAAATGGAAGCAAGATCTGGAACATACAAATGTGTCAAGCTGAGCTTTGTTGGGCATTCCATAGGAAACCTCATTCTTAGAAGTGCCATAACAGGTTTGAGTTTTTGTTCTTGTTTATATATGGTGGTCACTGTTTTCTTCACCTGCTCAATTGCACCATCCCGTTAACCCTTCTCCTTGCCAAGACATGGGATGTCAGAATTGATTCCCAAGATTTAGAGACGATGCTTCTTTCCTGAATGTTCAAGCTTTTGTGCTAGCAGATGTTTCTTGTTGATCCTATTTTTTGAAATTTCTAATTTGCCTTCCTCTGCCAGATAGAAGCTTATAGGAAAAATCATCTGGGCCTTTAAATTGGTGGTTCTCCACTTTGTGTATAAGGATGTTTTAACGTTTGTGCTATTGTTGGTATTCAGAACTTGGTACAATTGCTAATTTCAAAAGCTGCAGTCACTGTGTATGTGCAATCTTATTTGATCAGGAATTACTTTCCACTAAATTTTAACTTATTGTCATGTTGCATACGTGAAAGGCATAGAAACCTCAGATCTCTCTAATATAGAAACCTCAAACCTCAGATATTCTTGGTCATGTTCTTTCCTTATTGAATGTTGCATTTCATATGGCCACACTTCATTGGTCTTGGGGTGTGTAAGAATTTGACAATTTGGAAATTTTGTGGTTATACAGAGCCGGTAATGGAGCCATATCTAAAATACCTACACACTTACATGTCAATTTCTGGTCCCCACCTTGGATATTTATACAGCTCAAACACTTTGTTCAACTCTGGACTATGGCTTCTCAAGAAGCTCAAAGGAGCTCATTGCATCCACCAGCTTACTTTTAGTGATGATGCTGATATGCACAATACGTTTCTCTACAAGCTTTGTAAGGTATATATTATTTATCAGACACAGATTGTTGTTTCTTGAAGCTAGAATTTTATGGGTTAATTACTTAAATCAGGTGTCCTCTGGTTTAACTTGGCTTCACAAACTACTGTTGATCTGACTTCTGAGGATTCCAATGATTGACCATATTAATAATGCAACGCTTGGAGATGCATACTGTTGCATATTTGTTCTCATATCTTTGTTGGGTTGTAGCATTTGATATTAACAAGGAGGCTACTTTGATTATCCCTAATTTTATTCTTATATCTTGCTTTATTACTAATAAGAGTCCTCCTGACTGTTAGTCGTTAGTACAGGTAACACATAAGAAAGAATGGATCTAGAGAAAAAACCTCCAATATTTCATATTTGTATTAGGTGAGGATCCATCATTACATGGAAAACATGAATCTTCTAATCTTCAGAGAAATGATGGGTTGCCAATTGGTTCGCACAAAGTAGGTTCTGTTAAGTTTGATGGTGTTCCATACCCAAAACAGGAGCAGTATTAGTTTTCCTTTTTCAAAAAAAAAAAAAAAATCCAGACCTAAACATTTTGGAGACTAGCAAGCGCCCCCCCTAACCTCAGGAGCTACAACTTTCTTCCTTGCATAAGGAACTGATGCCCATGAGTGTCAAACCACAACTGTCCACTTGACAGCCATGGCCCGATCCCACTATGCTAACCTGTTGGGTATAAAAATGAAGTATTTTAGTTCCTTCTTTGTCGATGAAGTTATTCATCATCCACCGGCATTGTGATGAAAATGTTATTATGGATAAGCAAAAGATGAATTAGTTTTGAGATTAAGTTTGCAGGATCAATTTGGTTGCTGATAGCCTGTCCTACCTTTGATCTTTTCCAGTAGGGAAACCATTTCTAACAAAACATATTTGTCTATTGCAGCAGAAGACATTAGAGAATTTCAAGAACATAATCCTGCTGTCCTCACCACAGGTATATTCTTTCCTCTCGGTTATTGCCTTGTTAACTATTTGTATTGGTAACTAAGACATTTTGACTATGTTCTCAGGATGGCTATGTTCCATATCATTCAGCTCGGATTGAGTTCTGTCAGGCAGCGACCTCTGACTCAAAAAGAGGATCAATTTTTTCAGAAATGTTAAATTCTTGCTTGGATCAGATCAATGCACCCTCCATAGAGCCGCGCACATTCATGCGTTGCGATGTTAACTTTGATACTTCTACTCAGGGCAGATCTTTGAATACAATAATTGGCCGTGCTGCACACATTGAGTTTCTGGAGACGGATGTTTTTGCAAAATTTATCATGTGGTCCTTTACGGAGCTCTTCACGTGACCTTTAGTAACATATTCTGCATCATCTGTAAATCCACCCCACGTCGCTAACATGCCTGGGGTGCCTGTTTTAGTGGGCAATCTTGGCAGGGTTGTAGATTTTATCTTTGTTCCTAGCAATTCTTTTTGTGGGCATCAATATCGTAACCCTAAAATTATGTATTTCCCCGCATGTTCTGATCCTAAATTGGGGGTTAGCAAAAGTTTTTGTCGGGGCAAAAGAAATGTAAATTTGGCCTTCTAGTGGTGCTATTTTTCTTTATTATTAGGTTTTACTGAAATTGTAAATTATATGGATTGGTTTTGTGACAGTTCGGTCACATTTGGAGAGCCATCACACGGTTTCACATCAAATGGTTGGAAGGTCTATTCATTAATAATCAGATGTTAGCTTGTAGAGCTTGGGGTTCCCGTCTTCAATTATTTGTTCTTTAATTTAGAAGAAAATACGATTGATCTTGATCGGTTGGTGGTCAAAACAGCTTCGTGACGCATGATGGAACAATTAGATTTTCCTTTGATTTTCATGTCAAGTGTATTAATAAGTATGATTCGCCAACCTGCTCGACTTTGAGTATTTGAAAGCACAGATGAAATGATTTTTCATTATCTCAATTGAAATGATGACCTTCATCGGGGACATGATTGAAAAAATTTGTAAATTTTTAGTTGTGTTCATGTATTGTTTGGATTCGAGTTCAGTTTGGTTTTACCATAAAAATCAGCCCTTTTGGTTGTCTTATTTTTAAATCCCTGTTTTGAAAACTGGTTGGAAGGTGGAAAATGCATGAAGGAAGAAAGTGCGAGGAAGAGAAGGATAGACAAAGAGAGGGAGATAGACTGATAGAGAATGAAAGAGTGAAAAGGGGAGCACGAGAGAGCAGCTGAGCAGGGCTGCAACCTGCAAGAATGAGGTTAGAGACGTGGAAGGGAAGAGGAGAGTCAGAGAGAACTCTCTGCAGCGGGCTCTCGATCTTGGTTGATCGACAGGTAGCAGATTCACATATGTGCTTCAATTTTGCTTGTTATATTGTTTTTTTGCAGTTTGCCCCAAAAAAATTTCCTCACCATGAAGTTCTTTTTCTTTTTTAAGAATTTTAGTACTTCTTTTCTTTCTTGGTCGTCAATGTGAACTCTTAACTCTTAATCGCACTCGAGATTCGATTCAGGAAAGGTCTAGCAGGTCTGGAAAAGGCTGTTCGATCGTCATTTTGTCTATTTTCATCTTATACTTTTTAAACAACAGTATAAAGTTTGAACAACTTGAGCATTATTTGAATAGACTGGTCTTATTGGCGTCAGGTTTGGAGAGAACAAACTGACGGCTGCTCTAAGTTCTAGATTCATGATTAATGGCTACTTTTTGAGAGAACAAACTCACGTCTGTATTTTAACTTGTGAAATAATGGCACAAATCAGAGTTACGGTTAATTGTTTATGATGTATAAATTGTGGGGGTGTTATGGTAACTTCAGTTGATTTATCATTTTTACATAAAAGATTAGTAGTTTATTGATTTTTCCTTATGCTATTGAACTTTAGCTATGTTTATCAATCATTAGAGATTTCATTGTAATAGAAATAAAGCACATTATCATTTTCTGTTAATAACACAAGAAATTATTAAAATGTGTCGTAGGAGATGTCGCGTTTTACATTCATGACGTAAACAATTATATACGACATATGTTCATTTCTACTACAATGTAGTTTGCAAATACTATATGTGAGTATATATATATATTACAGTTCGTTGGACCGTTTGGCCTGCTCCTGAAAAAAAGAATCTTGGCTCTGACGTGCAATGGCACAGACAGCAAAGTTGCGTGTTCATAGGTAAGGGATTCTCGGAACAACCCGATTTGTGGCCCATATTTCAATGGACGGCAAAATCCAAAACATAGAAGAATAAACAAATCATTAGAGTAAAGATGGGAACACAAAAATCATCATTTATTTTTAACATAATAAAAAACTATGGTTCGAGCAATAGCGTTGTCTTGTTGCTTGAGCATCATAAATGATCATGCAGTGGAAGCATGGGATGGCAGAAAGCAGCATAAAATGAGATAGATATCACTGTTCATATTCTCCAGTAATCGAACATTTCTCGTGTTGGTCTCGGCGACCGTCATAGGGCGGAAATTGTTGGACGTTTTAAATCGGCCCCTGCACACTTCAGCATAAGTCCAGTGGACTCGCTATTTCTGACATCATGATACTTTTGGTACTTTTCGGTATACCATTTACCAACCCTTATGATAACGCGACAAAAAGGAAACTTACTAGGGTCTCTTCAGCTCGACATCGTTTCGCAATTTTTATTATTATTTTCTCATACGCAGCGACATCATGACACGTGATTTTGTTAGCATTCACTTCTCAGATACGCCAACACGCTTGATACAGTTTATTTATTATACTGAGGCCTAAATACCAGAATTCGTCCATACAGATATCCTAGCATATGTGTGCTTCAATGTTGCATCCATTAAAACATAAACAGGAGATGATACGTGAAAGTACGGTCAACTCGACTAAAATTTTGGCATCGAAGTCTCTTTTCACAAGATATTTTGGTTACCAGAAACATGATCTATCGCTACGTTTGCTCTACGTACCAAAACACAGCTTCAACGTATACAGCTGAAAATGAGTGCTCAACATTTACACGCTCAAACTTCTTTTCTACACTGGTGTTAAAATGGGTTATATATCTGGCATTTGGAACAACAGATTGTTGTGTTGCAATATCATTCCAACCTACGTTTCCATCTGGCCATACACTTGATTACTCTTTTTTCATTAAATGCCAGACCTGTACTAGGTATAAACACGGCCAGAAGCTGTCAAGACTTAAATCTGAAAATCACAGTTTTTAAAGTGGAGACTCCTGCAACGCCGTGACTAACCTTATTTTTCTTCTACAGCACCGATTTCATAAAAAGACCGACCTGAAGGTCCCCCCATAGAAACAGCCTCAAGTTTGACCTACTAGAGAAACAGCCAAAACATAGCCACCAACGAATGTTCACATGGACACCGATGTTCATCAACCATGAATTCATGGTTCCCACCAAATTTAAGATCCCAAAGACAAGTAACAGAAGCTGCTCCCCTTCCGACGAGGTAAAAGCTTTGCAATATCTTCAGGTAGATGAAAATATCACTGTTTATTAAACAATGCCCTGTCAAATGTCAACGCACGGTAGGTGATGAAAGTTTTCGACCCGGGCAATCAAAGAAAAACAAGATAGTTGTTCATTTGAAAGAGTGGAGAACCTGCTAAATGGGAAGAGCCTGACAAGCAACCTATCTAAATGCCAATAATATTTGTCTTTATCAGCAACAACTATTCAGAAATCCTGCTCCAAAAGTTTTTGCAAGTGTTTCTCTTATGAAGCATACTTTAATCATTATAGCTCAACGTATATGCGCTGTTACGAAAATAATATGTAATTAAATTTTGTAATTAATGAAGACTACAGTAATTGAAGTTCACGCCCACACCAGAGCATAGTTATACAACTACGATGAAAAAAGCAACAGTATGAAAAACCGAAGTACCCTACTGTTGTAAAGAGCAAATTTGATAAAACGAACAACTCCCAACAAACTATTAGAACGACCATAATTCAGATACGCTCTTAAATCATGTCAAATGGCTGAATTATGTCATCCAGATTACCAGTGGTAGCAGAGGCAATAATTCCCGTCGCTCTAAGAGAATAAAAACAGAGAAATCACCAAGATAAAATGTATAGAACATTAACTTTGAAGTTTTGAACAAAAAGAAATGGTTTAAACAACTCTCACACATCACCTACAACATCAACGCGATGTTGAAACTCGCAACCAAGCAACAGACATAATTCATAGGTGGTCTACTAAATAAATTATATATTACTTATTACTGTAGGGATGGAAAAGGACTTACAACCATCACCCTTAAGCCACACTGGATGGTATTCAAATCCAAGGCTGCAAGGGATGGTAAAACCATCAAAGTGACAGCTGTACAGTTTGGTGAAATAATGTAAAAGATTCTTCAGGCTTCAGTATCCATGAAACAATAATTATTATTAAGAAATAAAAAAAGCATGTTTATTAAATCCGTCAAGCGGTAAACAAAAAGGATAACACAAAATAGATGGGAAAATAAATGGCACAGGATCATCACTTGGATGACAAAATTTACATCAAAAACAATGCACGAGATTTGGTTGCACAAGGATACCAAAGGAGGAACGGTAGGTGTAGTGTCTGAAGTATTTAAACTTTTTTCTAGTAGAATAATGACAAGTCAGCACGACAAATGGAATGACAAAAAACAGCATCAAGCGCAGCACTGCAAATGACACTCGAATAGCTATGTTCTGGTCTTCCATGTTGCAAATAGTGAGGGAAAAAAAATCACGGGAACAAAAAAATAAGCATAGGATTGAGGACACGATTCGATTCTTAGTCCAACATATGAAACAAAAATAAAATAACAGAATTCCTTTGAAGTACACAGTTTGTGGAGCCCAATATTTCTAGTAACCATGTATTGCAAGGATTAAAGGAAAGAAACATTTGCATTCTACGTGCAAACATCCTCCTTTCAGCCAGAAAAGAAGGCATACTGAATAATATTCACTAGTTTTTTTTTTCTTTACCCCAAGGTCCATAACCTGAAGCCCTGAATGGTGCGCTCCAGTTCTTTTTGAATTTTAATTCGGTTCAAAGTTTCTTCATATGCAGAGTCAAGTTTAGACAAAATACTATAATTAAGTTTTGGCATCTGGATGCAGTTATCAACTACTAATTATTTTGTGAAAATGGAAACTGACCATATCATGCTAATGCCCCGTTCCACGTCTTCAACAACAGATATAGATAAATACATGGGAAACAAAATATACATTTATTATATGGGAAAAGAGGAAGTGCAAGAAGGAAAGGCATGTCAGAGCTACAAAGTATCAATTCAGCATTGGGACACCGTCAGAAATTATACAACAAAAGCTGAAGCCAAGATATAGTACCGATGGTATGGTGAGGGCAACCATTTTTTGTACAAAATGTGTTTTCTAGATACAGAGGGCACTGCCTGCTTCCCATCACATCACAGAAACATCTTATTCACGGCGGGCAGGGAACTGGGGGTATAGCTATATCCTTTCCTTCCATTAAAACGACAGATTTCACATCCTCAAAGTGAATTGCTCGAAAAGAAACGATACAATTGCAAAACTTTACACCAACATAAGCACCCAAACAGCAAAGCATATTACTCGGAACTGTGTGGCCTTCCCAAACAATCAAGGCCCTCAGTTCGGCTATGAACGATCCTGTGGAAGACATTCCTAACCTGGTGCTCAAGCGGATCGAGCCCATCTTTCAATACTTCACATACCTGGCCTAACTCCTCAACTCGTTGCCTTACTTCCTTCTCCTTATCCACAGACAGCGGGAGGTGGACAGAATCTGCCAACTCTGTTATATGACGTGCACATTTTTCAATTTGGTGTATCTCCTTAAGCAGCCCACATGAGTTCCTGCGATCCCTCTTCTTGGATTCCTCCACTATCTTCTCATGCAGGGAAAGCACAGCAGCAGCCCATGAGAAGTTACGCGGAACTGAGAAATGCATTTGAAGGCCCCTATCTTGACAAGGTATTGCTGCAACTAGAACCCACATAACAAATAGAAGAACTGTGTTCATGGTGTATACAAGCACCGCAAGCCCACCGGTCGCTAAGACGTCATTGTGACGAGGAGCGTTAAGGTTGTTCCCAATAGCCTGAAGTTGGCGAGCTGCTGACCAAGAGCGAGATACACTCCACGAAAGGGATCTAAAATGCCCCACCGATCGCTCTTTGCTGGAATTGCGTCCAAAAGACCTATTTCTCTGAGCTAGAACAGACCCTCCTTCCTTTTCCTCGAGCATCCCGATGGACAAGTCAGTCAATGCTTTCTTTGCCCTCCGGAACTGCCCCTCACCGAGAGTGCGCTGGCGCGAATCCAATGCAGACAGAACGATCTCAAGTTGCTTGCGCCATTGTCGGACCTGCTCAATTCCATCGCGAATGGCATTGCATATATCAAGCGCCTTGACACTGCGCTCAAAAAATTCAGACGTCTGGCGGTCAAGCGGGGGTTTGGCGAACTGAAACCGATGGCTTTGAAGGATTGCCCTGAACTCCTCTTGGCAGGAAAGGAACCCATCAAGGAGGCGACTAATCCATGACAGTGAAAGGAACTCGTCAGGGTTGCAAGATGAAAGGTCGTGGAAGTTTTCAGTGACCATGCGCTGGAAAGCCTCAAGTCTCTGGTCTTGAGCAGAGGCAGACTCCAAATTCCCTTCCATAGAATGAACCTGATCACGCCTTATACTCAAAATTGAACGCCCTATTGATGCAAAAGGCACAGAAGAACCTTGATAATCGGTAGCAGGCATTCTTACAAGAGAAGGCTTCTCACCATCCCATACAAGACACAGACAGAAGAGCTTATACCGAAGAAACTACAGAACGGACAAGGAAGAAGTAGAATCAAGACCTCACTTGACGATATACTACACGAGAAGACACTCTTTGCAAACTTAGAGCAAGAAACTACACAACAAAGGACAAATTTCCACCCAAAAAAAGGAAAATCAAACGCCTCCGGAACACAAATATTTTCTCGAAATGACAAACAACGAAACGAAGAAAGCAAATCAAAACACAGAACAAACAAGAAAATTTTAAACTTCCTCCTTCTAAATACCCCAATCGGCGATGGGAACCAGAGAAACGCCAAAATTGACGCACAAAAACTTACTAAGGGAATCAAAACGACTAAGAAGGGAAGGTGATAAACCCGTTCACAGAAACCCCAAAAGACTCTCCTTTAGGTCGAATTCTGTTAGATCTCGAACTGCCAACCCAGGAGCACCACAAACATTCACCGGACCAAAAAAAAAAAAAAACAACTTTCCCCACCCAAAGAACCAAAGTGGACAGCAAGAGACCCCCAAAAAAAACCCTAGATCCAACCGCACGCCAAAATCTCCAGGTTCCGGAGAGAAACGGACGCAGAATCCCGCACCCGCGAGCGCTCCACCAGCAGGAGAAACGGAAAACCCCTTAAAATATAAGCTACCCTCACTAAGGATCCGGAACCACCAGAGCTAGCGACGAAAAGAGCGGGAGTGGCTCCCGGGAAATCCGCGGGACGGCAAAAAAGCTGGTTCAGAAGGTCGCAGTTTCGGGGAGGTACCTTCGGACTCGCTGATCATTGAACAAGGTTCTCCCTGACGGCCATGGCGGATCGATCGTTCCCGCTCCCTCCCTCTCTCTCTCTCTCTCTCTCTGTTTTCTTTTCCGTTCTCTTGCATCTCCCGTCGGCCCCTCCTTCCCCTTTTATACGAGACCAAATGTACCGCGTGCTTGACTCGGTGCACAAAAATTAATTAATTAATTTGTCTTAAAAAAAATAAAAAACTAAAATGGTAAAAAATGATGGGCGTAGCGGAAGGGCTTCTAGACAAGGGATGGTCGCCTAATTACGAAAGAGCCTCTACTCTTTTGCCTAAATGACGATTCAGGCTTTCGTGATATCCCTTTAGCAGAAGGGCATTTAGGATTGGTACGGGGCCGATAAGAAGCAAAATTAACGGGAGGAACTTATCTTCGATTATTTGTCTTCTCTTATGCGTTAAAATAATTTAAAGTCATCTTATTATCTAGAATTCTCAAATTGAAGTCAGTAAATCTCAATTTTACTAAGAAACCACTCTGGAGCAGTAAAAGTCCTTTGGGGTGCTCGGTTTTTATCGAAAATATCATGTGACCCTTCTTTTGAATTGGATTCACTTTTACTCCCATTTGCTTGGTCCAGTTGGCGTTATGGATGTAGGGGCTGACTGTCTATGGGTTGGATCCTACTGGCATGACGTCTTAGTCTGGATCCACATAAATGAGTGTATCCATGGTATTCTTGTCTGGATTCAGGCCTGGAGCCCAACCGAGAATAAATGTGCCACCATAAATTCCATATGGATCCTACCTCTATCACGTTATTGGAACCAAATCCATGACCGAACCTATCTTTTATGGGTCACATTTAAAAACTTGGAAAAACGCAAAAACTCGAAATTCAGGACAAAGGGTCATCATCGAAACTCAGTTTCACTGATTTATCCCACTTTTTCTGGATAAATCTGGATTGCGGATAATCTGGATCTAGTTATCTCACCTGCATGGATCATGTATTGATAACTGCACACCGAGCGGGTCCCACTTCTATGTGGTGTTCTTCTTTTCCCCTATTCTTTGCAGTGTAAGTAAAGTTGACCTAGCTGACATTCCTTATTGGAATACTGATTTGAACTGATATACCGGGATCCATATCCAGATGCTGCATTCAGAAACTGCCCATAATACAGTCACGTACCTTTCGATATGGGTCCCATCTCAGACCCGGGACCCAAGCCCCTGACAGTTGACAGCCTTACTCTCAACTACCGTTAGCTCATCTTGAACGGGTCCACTTCCACCTAGAGCACTTGGACTGGGTCCAGATCGCCAATGCAAAATCCGAATCCACAACTTGTATCTTAAGCCTTTAGTTCGACAAAAGATGGAAAACCAGCATTAAGGCTCCCGTTAAGCTTCTTTTATCCAGGAAAAAATAAAATTTGAAATCCGGAGATTACATAGAAAATGATGTCACCTTGGTATCCAGATATAATGAGAAAAAGACCTGCTAAAATTTCATGATGCTGTAGGTAAAAAATCCGTGGACTCAGTCCATTCAAGCATAGTAGGTTTGAATGAGGTCCATTCCGCACTTATATATTAAGGCATGTCACATAAGAAAAGGACAAACAAGCAAAATTGTTTTAGAAGTTAAGAAAGTAAACCTCAACATATGTTTAATTTTTAGATTTTTAAAAACTTTTTCTTTATTCTTTCATTGGCACAAAATAATTTAGAAAATTAAATTTAATCTGACACTAGATTGTGGGACAACATTTTTTGCAAAAATTGATTTGAGATGAATAAACTAATCGATGTTTATATTAACCTTAAAATAACTTAGATGTACTCCAACAATAAAAAGTAGGTGTTCTTAATTTAAAAAAAAACGAATCGGAATTAATCTATGGGTCCGAGCATGCCAAGCCGAAATCCCAAAAAAGTATCCTAACTATACGCATTATTTACGGAAAAACCAAACGCTGAAAAGAAGAAAAAGGCGTTGGATCGTGGATAAGGGTGTTTTGGTAATTAGCGTTGGAAAACGAGGGAAGACGGAGTCCGTGTGTTCCACTCGGAAGAGACTCCGTCCGCGGACAGGCCGTTATCGGGGGGAACCACACGGGCGGGACGCGACCCCCACGCGCCTTCCTTTACCAGGTCCTCCACTTCCGACCTGGACTCCCCAGAAATCACGAAAGCGCCATTTGGATGTTAAATCGTTAGATCCGGGTCGGGTATATATATATACATGAATCAAAATCCAACCAACAGGACTTGGAAGCTCCGCTCGGGTCAGATATCAATATCTTCCGCTGGAACATCATAGAACTGATCCAGATGTAGTTACCGGATCTTAAACCGAACCAGGATATAATTATGGATCGGACTGAACGAGTAAATTAATTAAATAAGGTGAGAAAAAAAGGTACAGAAAAAAGAAATCAGTGTTTTTTTTTTCTCAAATTCATTAAAAAATGATTATATAATTATCTTTAAATGCTGTAAGCAGATGCTATCTGTAGTTTAAATTAAATAAATTAGTCATCTACATCTCAGCATGTAGCGCACATGGCGGAACTGAGTACCAATCTACAGAATGAACATGTGAAGAACGTGGAAACTATATTCTTGCGCTTCTCATGTGAACAGTTTAAATTAATAGCCAAGTGATATGCATGTTTTTTTATATTCGAAGCAGATAAGGGTTTTGAATGTAAGAGAATGAATGCCATATATATATTAAAATAAGAGAAGATGCATATAGTAAAAAAAAAAAAAAAAACGTTGGTTCACGTATTAAATATCCGCTTGCTTGTTTCTAGTCCTTTTTTTAATGGATTATTTTAGTAACTTGACGAATATTTCGATTAGTATGCGAGTATGCGGTGTCAAAGACTGCTTATAGAATCAAATTGAGTGACATTATTAACCAATGTGACTTGCACTTTGATCATTTCCTTTTCACTTGAGAAAACGAATGATAGAGATCCGCCACCTTAACTGAGTTGGCGGCATTTAACATGGAGCCCGAATCTCTACATGATCGATTCAGGTTGATTTGATCACTTTTGTTGCAAATTGAATCGCATGTCAGTTCTTCCTACTCTAGGAAGTTCTGCACATGATCCAGTCGTCGTCATTATGATGACCAATTACAAATTAAGGAGAAGCTGCCCATATGCAGATGAGATGTGGCCTCGAGCTTAGTCCATTTTCTTTTCATTGCGATGAATACTGAAGATTGGTGATTATAAGAAAGAAGGTTCTGTGCAATTGAGTTTTCAAACTAAACTACAGAGTTCAAACTTTATTATGTTGCTTCATCAGGATACTGAAAGATAGATCTCAAAGTTAGATTGTATTTTGTTTTTTCTCTACTTATTGATGGCAAAAGCAATTGGAATTTGGAGATCATCTCGACTCAAGGCATGCACTTCTCTCTCTCCCCAACAGTACTCTTTTCCCCCTCTCTCTCTCTCTTTAGATCACTGTCCATTCGCCTCAATGTTGTCTCTCTCTTCAGACTGCAATCCAGTTATATGCCATTTAGTTTCCAGCATGGTTCTGGAGATTAGCATGTTAGAGGGCGCAGTTATATGTGTTTGCTTGTTGCTTCTATTGCCATACCTTCGTTCGTATGCCACCAGGCCCGCTAGCCTGGCCCGTTGTGGGCAACATGTTCTCGCACTCGAGGTCTCACCAAGCCCTTGCGAACCTCGCCGCCAAGTATGGCCCGGTCATGACCCTCAGGCTCGGCTGTATGAGGACCGTCGTAGCCTCGTCCCGCGACGCAGCCCGCGAGATGTACAAAGTTCATGACTTGTCGCTCGCAGGGCGCACGCTCTATGAAGCCATGAAAATCGATATCTTAGACGACGGCCATGGGACTGTGGCGAACAACCAGACGGCTTCCATCATCACTGCCCAGTATAACCCCTTCTGGCGTCTTCTTCGCCGCCCCTGCGCTCTGGAGTTCTTCTCCAGCAATCGCCTTCTGGCCATGAAGGGCGTCCGGAGGCAGTGCATCGACTCCATGGTGAGCTTCATCAGACAAGAAAGTGGTGATGGCAAGGATGCGATTGTCGTCCCCAAGCTTGTGTTCCTGATGAACTTCAACCTTCTTGGGAACCTTATGTTCTCTAGGGACCTGGTTGATCCCAAGTGCGAGCAAGGAAACGAGTTCTTTGTCCTTGCTGGTAAGATCATGGAGTTGGTGGGGAAACATAACTTGGCAGACTTTGTGCCCCTTTTGAAGTGGCTAGATCCGCAGGGCATAAAGAGAAAGTCGCGCTGCTATACGAAGAAGGCCTTCGATATAATAGGTGGGTTCGCCGGAGAAAGGCTTCAAGCTGCAAGTAAGGTCAAAGAGGAGCCGGGAAAGAAGGATTTTCTGGATGTGCTGCTGGATTTCAAAGGCGACGGCAAAGATGAACCTGCCAAATTCTCTCCTACTGTCATTAATGGAATTGCACTGGTAAGTCTTTCTGCTAATATATTCTCCTAAATCAAGTTGGTCTTCATGCGTATTCATGAAAACTTCTGAAACCAGAGGAATGCTCGAAGTAGGCCACGAAATCTCGCTCTCTCTTTCTGATCTTTTGTGGAGTAGGGAAGCTGGGCGTAACTACTTGCAGTACTAGATCATGGAACCCTTGACCTTCTTCAATTTCAAGATCTTAAACCAAAACCCGCTAAGTGGCAGGCTCTGTAGAGTACAGCTGTTCAGTTCTTGGGAGTTAATACTCCTGCAAGTCCAAGCACGTATTTAGGCGCATGCATGCCCGACACATTCTTGAACCTAAATGCATGGCTCATGGGTAACATGTTCCATTTCATGAAGTGTAGAACGTTGGACTGGTTTTGACATACAGCTCTCCACTCACTTTTCAGACTTTCAGTCACATAACTAGAAGCAGCATATATAGATGATGGCCTTATGTATAGCTATGGCATATGCTTGAACTACTTGTCCGTGTCTTGTGCGTTTCAAACAAAAGATTCACTTGTCAAGTCTAATTAATGTTCAAAACGGGTCTCCAATACATATAAGCTCAGGAAGTGTAGCACCTAAAAATGGACATAGATATAAAAATAGCATAGAACAGGATAGCAATCCGACACAAAGTCCACCGCATGTGATCTGCCCACCTCAGACATTAATGGATCTGATGGTCAGGTACTTGCCAATTAAATTAATGCCTTACCGTTCAAACCTGGATTTGAATAGACCCAAAATTTCAAATTCCCAAAATATTCATGTTCACAAGAATACACATATATTAACATTATTCCTGGTCCATCTAAATTCCATGACATCAAATCGGTTTTGGATCTTCAGTCTTACAAGTATGATAATTTTTTTTTTGGAGAAGCAGCTTAATCCATCGTACTAAAGTGTGTGTTTTTTTCTTCTTTGCATGATGCCCAGGAAATGTTCATCGCCGGCACAGACACTAGGACGACGAGCACTGTGGAATGGGCACTAACAGAGCTCCTCCACGACCCCGCTGTCATGGCCAAGTTGCTGTCTGAGCTCTTCGGCCGGCACCGCAGGATCGAAGAGGAAGATATAGAGGACCTGCCATACTTGAGAGCAGTGATCAAGGAGACAGTGAGGATGCACCCGCCTTTGCCTCTAATGGTTCCTCACAAAGCCAGGGAGGCATGCACCCTCATGGGTTACTACATTCCCAAGTGCTCGTTAATGCATGGGCCATTGGCAGAGACCCAAAAGCATGGGAAGAACCACACTGCTTCAAGCCGGAGAGGTTCTTGGACTCCACCATCGATTACAAGGGCCGACACTTTGAGTACCTTCCTTTCGGCTCCGGCAGGAGGATGTGTCCCGGGATGCCTTTGGCCCATAGAATGCTTCCCCTTACTTTGGGGGCTTTGTTGCACTCTTTTGGTTGGGTTCTGCCTCAGGGAGTCACCCCAGAGACGATTGACATGAGTGAAAAGCTGGGAATTAGCTTGAAGAAATCAGTTCCCTTGAGTGCAATACCTATGCCTCATAAAGGATGAACTGAACCAACAAGAACGTTGAGAACCGTGATATATAGATCTGGATATTGTTTATCTCAGGACAAAAAGAAAGTTGTTCTTTCCATTAGAACCTTATATATAGTTTGTGGTTGTTATATTGTAAGAGAGCTTGGCTGTGTAAATTGGTTGTTTTAGATTGCTTAATGCTGTGCTTCCGAAATGGAGTATAAAAGTTTGCTTATAACAATGTCTTTGCGGTAGTACCATAACTGGTCCATGTTATGAGTGCATGTTAATCTACTAATTATGCTTTTTACCAGTGCAACTAATAATAAATTCAGCAGTATAACGTTTGGAAAAACCATTCCAAGGCTTTTTTTTTTTTATATTTTTTCCCCAAGTATTTAATTTTATTCTTATTTGTTGACTTCAGAAAACAGTAAACAACAATCGAATCACTAATATCTTACTTAATAATTTTCAAGTAAAAATAACCAGCTTTAAAACCAGATTGGCTTTTCAGGTCTCTTTCTCTTTAATGATAAGATTTACCGATTATAAAGCGGAGAAGATAATTGTGAAAAAATGAAATTAGAAGGGGAGAGAAAAAAAAAAGTGAAAAAATGAGATAAAAAATGAGTTGAAAAAATCAGGAATTGTTAACTTCTTATTAACGTGATTCACTGTCAACTATCGATCGGTTGAATCGATGTCTGATCACTTTAGTGAAAAAATATTGCAGTTTCCAACCTGCCATTTAATTAGTAGACACGAGTTAAGTTCGGCTTCTATCCAGGTCTTACTGATTTGGTCCCAAATTCAAGTTTCTACAACAATAGCAATTTGGTTACAGATAGACCAGAATTATGCTACAAATGGTTTCTCTGATTCAGTTGCTAGTAGAGAATGGGTTCCTAGTTTAAGAGGATTTGAGATCAAGAAAACTAGCTGGATCGGATTTACAAAATCCAATTGGAAGGCGGATCCGGACACATGGTATATGAAAAAACAAATTTGAATCTCTTGGAATTTTTTTGTTTCATCAGCTCTGTGACACTCGAATTTAAGGGTGTCAAATGAGTTGGATTAAGAAGATTGGATGTCCAATTGAGCAGCCTTAGAAAAGTTGGATACCGATAAACATTTAATATCCAATTAAAAGATCAGATCATGATCGGATATAAGAAATGATATTCGATAGGACTTGAATGGATTTGGATATTACGATCAGTTTTGGATTCAATTCTGTACTTGAAAGGCCGTATTGGGATTTGGATGCAAATTTAAAGTCGATTCAGACTGAATTGATACTGTAAATGTAAAAAGTTGAATTTGGATACGGTATATACACATTTCCCTCCCTCTCTATGTGGCTACCCTTATCCCAAATTCAAAACGTAATAAGCTCCGGTGTTGTCGAACGGATTCCGGCTGGTGGATAAATTGCAGATCCTGAAATCTCATATGATCTCTCTTCCTCCATGTTCACGTTCTCTCTCTCTCTCTCTCCAATTGAAGGCGGAAAAGGGGACGACGTTAAAAACGTCCTTTTACTGCAGGACTTACTTTCTCAAACAGGTTTTTAATTCTTACAGATTCTGTACAGGGGGGTCGTCGAGTCGAGGGTTCCCCTTTGGCCCTTGCCCTCTTTCAGCGAACCAGCGCCTCTTTCCCTCTCGGCCTCTCCGTACGGCAGACGGCCGGCAACCCGGTTCTCCTCTGCAATTGGCCGGCGGCGGGCGGTGCATCTATAGGTCTCTCTTTCCCTCTATCTCTCTATCTCGATTGAGGCTCAGGGCCGTCGGCCAGGCGCCAGCCCCCTTTTGCTCTGCTCCTTTGGAGAGCCCTCTGTGCCTGCAAACGAGGGGCGGCCGCCAGCAATAGCTGACTGGCGGCCCTGGCCTCTATCTGTCTCTCTATGTCGAGTGTCGATGGCAGCCCTATCTGCTGCAGCCTGGGAACTAGGGCCACCGGCGTCCGGGGCGCTCGCCTCTCTCTCTCTCTCTCTCACCTCTATTTCTGAATGGCGTATTCTATCATTTTGGTATCTGTCTCCACGACATTCTCTACATTTGATTGAAGACTTTGAGCGTATACAGTATGAATTTAGCATTTCGGTAATTACATGTCAATTGTCAAGTTTAGCCTTTTTATTGGCTTTTCAGTTTTTTAATATGTTTCTGTTTTTCTCATTTAAAGTTTTAGATGCTTGATCATGTTTAATTTGTCTCTCGTTGGTCTATATGAATTCAAAATTTTCAGTGTAGGTTAACTAACGAGAAGATGAAGGACGTTTATGATTTCTTAAATGTGGTCTATATATGTGCGCATATATTTACAGTCCATGGGCCTGCAGCATTCCACACCCTACCAAAGGAAAAGATCCTGGTTCTGCGCCTGCATGTTTGGACATAACGTGTAACCACAAGCTGTTAGTGATTGGTGCAATTGAGTAGACTAGATTGTCGTGCATTGCTTCTTGGCCATACAATATTTCAAGGGGATTTTACTGCATCGGACAGATACATTTTCATCATGTCATTGATATATCGATCATTGAACCTCCCTTTCATGTGGGACTTGAAAAAGTGTGCAGCCGAATCTTGAGGAACATGCATTCTCAATTCTTATCGTGTTATGAGACGTGGACCCCACAGAAACGGGACTGGTGTGTCACGAGGGCATGGATTGCTTAAAGCAAGTTTACGGTTTGAAGGCAAAATTGATTTTTTGGTTTTGGTCCTAACATCTTGCTTTAGTATGCCGAAATTGTTCTTTTTTTTTTTACCTGTAAAACAAATGTTTTTGGGGAAAGAAACCCCCTTCTGCATTCTTTCTTAAAATTTTCGCTACAAAATTGGTTGACAATTAGCAATGGATGCTGTCCATTTCTCTATGAAACAGTGATCACAAGTTCCATTTGCTCTTTGCTTCAATGTAGTCAATGATTTCACAGTTATTGGGGAGTCCATCTCATTTTTCTTGGATTTTTTTCATTTTATTAATCCTATTGTATTGGGATGCATTTATTCTTCTTATTACCACACAGTTATGGTTTTTATCGTTTCTATTTTGCTACTTGATGTTTCAGTTGGGCTATTATTCTCTGTCTGTTGTTGGTCCTTGCTGTTCTTTCGGTGCTTGTAACGGTGTAACCTCATTATATTTGGTAATATGATGGTCACTGTCATTTATTTATGAGGATGATTGCATGCACTTCTTCGATTCATTTGGACGTTGAAGTTTGTTTCTTTTGTTTGATGTTCAGAAATTGGGTTATTTTATTTGACTTGGTTATCCAGGTGAATTGGTGCTTCGTTCTTATTGAGTGTCTCTCCTCAGTTTTTCTGCTAATTCTGTAGACTGGCACTTGATAGTGTGTTGACCATGCACACTAATGTATTGATGATCATGATCCATGAGTGCTTTTCTTGTCCTTAGTTAGGAGCACAAGCAGTTATTAGTGCAACATATCACAGGCAGAATCTCTAGGTGTTGTAACCAACTTTTTCTCGGTGTTTCTTTTGGTCTAAGGCTTCCTTAAACAGTATTCTTCTACCCCCTTGTCATTCTACTTGTTTGTGCAGTTCCAAGTGCATTAGGTCTATCAACGAGCTCTAGCTTGTTGAATTTCAGAATCTAACAGAACTGGTCTAGTAAGTCACCTCAAGTTTTTATGCATGTGGATGTTATGAAACATTGTGGTACATTTTGGATGGTACGAAGGATATCCTCCTGATGTTCTCAAATATGTTACATGCCTAACTCCAACCTGGCCTTCAAAATGAATATCTAGGGCAAACTACTAGCTGTTGTGAGTGGTTAATTTTCAAATTATTAACTGTATAAGCTAGGAGTTTTTGGTTGGAAATTAAAGCCAAAGAAAGCATATTTTAGTCGTCCAGTTAAAGGACTTGTGAGACATTTAGCAAAAAATGATTGTTTAGTGGAAAGAAGCTTAAGAAGACTTTAACAAAAGGGAAATTTGTGGGAGACCTTGTGTGGTGCAAAGTATGCACACAAATGAAGAAGGAGAAGGTGCAAGGGGCAAAGAAGGCAAATGACCTCACTCATCACAGAGGTTTTGTGAAGTATGGTCAAGGTGATTTTGAGTGCATTGAAAAGTATCTGATGGAATCATAGAAGAACATTTAAGTCCATCCATAATTCAAGCAACGAAAAGTGAACGTTTTCATTTCTGTTCATGAATGAATTTTGCAAAACTCTAAAGCAAGTTGTTTATTTGTGGTAATTTGATTATGTATTGAAGATCTCAGGAATTTTGGATGTTAAAAATTTAAAATAGTTATTTCATTTTCTGAGTTGTTTGTCAGTACAACACTTTCTACTTTCAAAATTTGTTTATGTTCATGTGTTTTCAATTGGTTCACTTTGCTTAGCATCTTCTATCATATTACTCTTGTTGTTTGTGCATCCTTACCAAGTAATTGAGTTTCTTGGTTTGCCTTGGCAGTTCTGTTGGCACAGCCATAATGGAATGTTTGACCTGGTAGGGCCATGAATAGATATGACTCGACTGCAGATCAGGCCTCGTCCACTTGACTTCAATAGGAAGCTTCCTATTATAAGGTCTGTGAGGGATTTTGAAGATGATGAGGCTTCTACTGTGACCATTAACAATAGCATCATTACAGCTCCATCTACTCGCAATTCACAAATACCACGTATTACTTCAGAGGCTGAGAATGAGGTTCCAAATCTTGTTTTTGGTTCTCCAGTTCTTTTGGATCAATGCTTATAAATTTTACTGTGCGGTAATGGGGCTAGTAATTCGTGGATTTTGTTTGTAAGCGCAATTGAGATAATCGTATAGCATTGCATTACCATTACACTGAGCTTGTGTAGCTCGATTAATTCCTTTTTATGTTTATTTATTTTTTTCCGTTTCAGCTGGCAACATTGTTTCTTCCAAATTAACTATTGATTGCTTTTGAAAAGTCTCGTCTGGTCTATAAGCTTTATCATAGTTGTCATGGTTTGAAATTTACAACACTCTTTCCCTGTCATCATCCTGTATTTTGTTTTCTACTGACCAGGTACCCAATTTCCTGATCACATTATTCTTGGGACATCTGTTTCTGATGCCTATTGATGGCATACGTTGACCAGCTCCTTTAAGAAGCCATACGTAATTTTTGTTTTTGATTTTGTCCAAATGTGAAACCTGATTGGGTGTCTTCATTTAAGTGACTGTACGAAGAAGAATTAAAGGAAGTGAGAGACAGGGGGGTCTCTTTGAGCGTAGATGCTGCTTAAAGTGGATTTTATGTTGCTCAGTTTATTTTCAGCTAATATCAATTTTTAATGTGTAACATTATAGGTTAATCAAATCCAGACAAGGAAAAGTGCTTCTGAAATACCTACACCACAGTTTGTTGTTGTTGACACATATGAAAGAGACTACTCATGTTCCTTTTCACAACCAACTTCATATGTGCGTGGAAGAGGAGGTAAAAATTGTCACTAATTTGATTGGATTCTTAGAGTTGTTTTATTTTTTAATAATTATATTGCAATAATAGGTATTTCTTTTGATTTTCAGCTAGGGCAGAACTTGGGGATTTTGTTGAGTATGATCTTGACAATGAGGATGAAGACTGGCTTCAAGAGTTCAACAATGAGAGGAAGATAATCACACCAGAAAAGTAAAAATCTGCAGATTCCATCTTTTCTTTCTTTCAGAATGGGTCAAATATTCTACTTCTTGCTTAGTTATGGTTCTCCACCTTTTGCAAGAAGGTTACTATACTTTATTTAGAGTTTAATTTCTCTTCTTTTTTGTCTTGTTTTTATGCTTTCTTTCTCCTGCTTTTTAATTCTTGGAGGAACTTTAGTCTATGGCAGAATTTGCTAGATTTTTTGGGCATTTATCTTTTCAGTAGTAATTTTTTTTATTGTTTTTGCTCTTATGAGATGCATCTGTTAGTTGTAAATTTTTTTTCTTGAGACTAGTTTGTTTAGATTTGTTGCTTTTGTTATCTGAGTTCTTTAAATTTTACTGCTAATATGAAATAGGTTCTAAATGCTGGACTTGGTTTTGGATTTTCAACCAATTTTTTATACTTGGACGGAATCATACCATTTTTCCTTTTTCCTTTTCTGTTCTTTGGGCAACATTAAATTTCTACATATCTTTACCTTGTCAGTCAGTCACATTGATTTGTGTTATCAGGTAACTAGTAAAAAATGCATTTTTTTTTCTGGGATCCTACCTTCAAAGCTGCTTGTGATTCCTCCAAAAAATTTAACAGCTTCACAGCAGAAGAAACATCAAAGAAAGTTCTACATGCTTATTTAAATAAAAAACTAGGAAGGGTGTAAGAAGCAGAGGATGACAAGATAAAATGAACTTATCAGTTTTCTTCTGCGATCTGTTTTTTATGCTTTATGACCTTGAGTTTACAGTTGATTCTCATGTATTTGTCTCTGTGCTTTGATAGACGTGATAGAGGTTCAAACATTCAATTAATAAACCTTACTATGGTAAATGAAACTAGCTCTTTTCTTTTGTGTTGTAAAACTGTAGTATTTTAGTAATGGTAGGTGAAGTATGAGAAATGCTTGCATAACCTATTCTGATAATTAGGTAATCAACTTTGTAGGGTATAAGTAATGGGGCATGCTGTTTGCCTCCTTTATCTAGTTTATCTATGTTTGATTGACATAATTATTGTACATTTTCTGTCCATACAGATTTGAAGCTCTTTTGTTCCGTTTGGAAGTTTTGGACCATAAAACCAGAGAGAGGGGAGGCGTCATAATTTCACTTGGTTCTCCTGTTCCAGTTGTGCTTCAGCTTGATGCTGCAGCTGAGGTGATCTCAAGAATTATTCCTTTATGTAATTTGATGGCAAAGTTTGCCTTATAAATGAGATACTTCAGGAATCTGAGGTTATGCTACTGGGAGCAGCAACCTGCTCCTTTTTATGCATTTTGTTGTGCTTTCCATTTTTGATGTTCTAACGTAGCCAAAAAGCACTTATTGCGATCCTTCTGTACTCTAGGGATGTATAATTCCTCTGAACATATCAATTCCATGAGGTTGATGACCTTGCAACCACAAGAATTAATAAATTTATGGTTCTGTTGCATGTAAGCTTTTAATTGTGCTGTTTCGCTTGTTTTCCTGTCTTTTCTCCTCAGACCTTTATTGTTTATTTCTAGCTTCTTAGTTACTTCTATGAAGCATTGTTTCAATCATTTTATTGTAGATAACAGTATTTTTCTCGTTGTTAAGATTGTGTTGTTGTCAATTATTTGTTAGTAACACTTGATTCCTTGAAGCATCATGATCCATGGCGTGCATTTTATCAACTGTCTTCCAACTGAAGGAAAAAAGCATCAAGCACAAAAGGGAGGACACAAGGGTGTTTCATCTGAGAGTGTGGGATAGCTTCCACCATTCCAGATCCTTGATTTGTAACAAGGGTATCAAATCCTTTGCTTGAAAGATGTGTGAATTACGTCATGAGGTTGTAATGCTTGCATCTAAGAGCCATGGATCTCAAATCAGGCCCTCCTTGATCTGTCTTGAGATCCATGGATTTGAGGCATATGGGGATCATGAATCTGTGGTTTTCAAATTGCAGTTTGCTAGAATCATGAATTTAAGGTCGGACCTGCTTTAGATCAGATCCATCGAGTCTAAGGAACATGACATTTTGGGTTATTAAAAGTATTAGATATGCATTGTCTCAGAAATATGAACATAGGGAGAGTGGTACTGGGAGGGGAAAAAAAATAAAGGCAAGAGCAAATCAAAGCTAAAAAATATGATGCTTCCAGTTTACCAGTAAACAATTTCTGATAATGGGCTAAGAAAGGCTGCAGTGGTGTCTGGAAAAGATAATGACCAGGATGTCCATAGAAAAATAAGATCCGAACAGTGGGAGAAGATACTCTTCGCTGTGTGCACCATTATGCTGCAACATGTTATAGTTGAAGTGAACCATGAAGAGGATGCGATAGAGATTGTATGATTTATTTAAACTGATCTACTCTTTTATTCTCATCTCATCTTTTGTCTTTTAGAGTTTCAGTATGTTGTTTTGCTGTGAAAATATTGACTTACAAGTGCTTTGTATCTTCTTGGGACTATAAGAGGCATGTTTTTGGCTCTAGCTGTATCTGTATCTCTGTGGGCTTATAGCCTTATTCATTTTTCTTGACAAGGTCTAGTTTACAGGAGAAACCTGGTTTCTAGGTTATGATTCTTGACAACCTTCTGTTTGGTAAAACATCTGTTTCTACAGTTGTATTTGAAATGGAAAGGTCTTCTTTATGTTTAAATGTCTGCTTTTGGTGTCAGTGGTTCAAAATATGATCTATTTCCTGAGTATTCTGAAGCTAGTAAGTTATGCTACCTTTGAGAAATTATTTATCTATAAGATGTGATGTTGAATTTTTCTGATATTAAGATATTAGTTACGTTTTGGTTATCTACTTCTTTAGATTCTGTCTGATTTATTTTATTTTCGCAGGCTTTGGCTCAGAATATGAGATATGCTGTTTTCCAGTCTATATATAATTACTGGAAAGCAAAGGTGAAAGCTAAATCTCTGAATTTTGTCTTTTCTAATGTCAGTGTGAAGGAAGATTGAATTTAAACAGCTAATAGATCTGTCCTCCGTTGTCATTTTTTGTCATATATCATATTGTGTGAGGATTCTCTAATGCCTGTAAAATGAATTCATGATTTCTGGAGCTAATGCATACTTAATTATTTTTATTTTCAGCGTGAACGGTGGCAAAAGCCTATTCTTCGAAGAATACAGGTAATTGACGGGATTTGCCTGTATATATTTGTTTCCATCTTGGATATTAGTGGTTTTCTGCGCAGCAGATTCAAATTGTATGCTACGAGTAGGGTACCATGTAAATATGTGCCTTAGCTTTTAAGTATATCTTTTTGATAAATATTTTGTTATGAGCTGTGTTTTGTTAGTTCAGTAAGTTTCACTAATTGAAACACTTGATGGTTGGAAGAAATTCAATAAGTATCACTAATCACTTTCCGTAAAGAAACTAACCTTTCTAAACCCCAGTAGCAAAAATTTGCACAGAGCTCTTAATCCTTTATTTGGGGAACTCTTTCCAAGCTAGCTTCCATTTCTGGAAATTTATTTTGGACCCTACTTGTCCCTTCTGATTATGGGTATTTTCATGCATTGTTTTGGTATGCAGCCTCCACCACCAGTCAATGACACAAATCCATACAATGTGTTCAGACCAAGAGAGAAAGCCCACCGCTTGCATACCAGAAGGGTAAGGTTTATATGGATTTGTTGTATAACATTATAAATTTCGTTTGTATCTATCTTTATGACATGTTTTATCTATACTAGTAGAATTTACTACTGGATGTCATTTGTGTCATTGAAACATTTATTGCTACACTGTAGATGCAAAGGCGGGAAAACAACGTTCAGTCCTTCGACAAGCTTCGTCAGGTCCATCTCTTTCCCTCCGTGAACTCTGATGAGAGCAGTTGCATTTGCTCATATGTTGAAGACCTGTGTCTTATCTTTAGTTTTTCAGAAATTGAACTACTTATTTCCTAAGTTCATTTACCCTTATAATAGTGTAGGAATTAAGATAATGCATAGAGGACTTGGTTTGACACATGATAATCAGCGACCGGATGTCTAGCCAATTCTTACCCACTATTGCAGATTTTAGTAGTTTAGGGCAGTGGTTCCAGAAGTCTGATGTCCTCGTCATTTACCTCTAGACTCTAGCCAGTAACTGGTCTTGAGCAGGATAGTTTACACTGAATTAGTCTACTGCTGCTGGTATCAAGTAATTTTATATGAGGGGTCTAAATTTCTGAAAGTCCTTGGTGACCTCTCTTCTCAGCAAGCTGCTTCAGTGTGCTTATGGTGTCTGGTGAAAATGATGCGCTTTTACTTTTGTTTCAACATCTTTAGCTTATGATATGCACATATTAGAATATGTAAATCAAGTTGCCTTTGAGCAGTAGCAGGCTGTTTCCATTGTGCTTTATTTAATTTCATGTTTATAGTGCATTCCTATTGTTCTCTTCTTTTTCTTATTCAGTTTGGTTTATGTATTTCAGGTTATGCGTAACTTGGGCCAAGTCAAGGGACTGGTGGAAACATTGATCAAGGTAAGGTGTAGGAGGCATGTATTAGAATCTTGGGGATGTCTTATACAGTTACATTATCCCTTTCCTTGACTAGTAAGCATCTTAATCAGAGAGAAGAAAAGAAGCGTGAACTCATGGAATGTGAAGTGAACCTTCAAAGGATCCGACTAAAATACAAGGTCTGCCTCTCTCTGTGTGCCTTTTCTCCATGGTTTATCTGAGATGTTTCATCCGGTGCTGTTATCTGGTTGTTCCACTTCTTTCTCTCTCTCTCTCTGTGTGTGTGTCAGTACAAATTCTTGTCCTTTCTCTACATCTTGGACATTTCTTCAGGTGGTTATAACCGTATAACTGGTGCCACTAGGTACTTTAGGGCATGATAATCACTTTCATATGTGAAAGCCTTTCCAAGATTGCTAAGCATGCATACGGCCTTCCTGTCCATTATTTTCCTTATTTGCCTGTGATTAGGGAGGGATGTGCTTCACACAACTTGGTTTATGAAATTCCTTGCTCCGTGTGTGCGTGTGTGTGTGAATAGAAATTCTTGTCCTTTTTCTACATCCTGGACGTTTCTTCAGGTGGTTATAACCGTATAACTGGTGCCGCTTGGCACTTTAGGACACGGTAATCGCTTTCATATGTGAAAGTCTTTTCAAGTTTGCTAAGCATGCATGCTGCCTTCCTGTCCATTATTTTCGTTATTTGCCTATGATTAGGGAGGGATATGCTTCACACAACTTGGTTTATGAAATTGTTCCTTGTTTTGCAATCTGGCTGGCTTTATCAGTCTGAAGTTCTCCATTTGAATCAATGTTCTTCTTTGAATCGATATTCTTCTTTTCAGCACGAGACTCAACTCATCGAGGATGGGCTAGCGCTTCCCGGGTTTGGATCCACTTGCAAGTTAGCGTCAAGTGATGAAGATTTCATTGATTCAGATGACGTGCCAAATGGGTTCACATATACTCGGCCTGCAACTGCACGTCTGCATACTTCAGATTCTATGATGATGACAGCTACAGCAGGACGTGCTAGGCGGGAGTTTAGGAGGAGGCCTCTGGCACGTGGCTGGTTGCAGAAAAGGGTAACCTAGTCCTGACCCAGCTTTTCGTTACTTTCTGTCTGCCTGGACATACAATGTTGCTTCAGGAACCGCTAAACCTGATAAAATTGTGTTTTAGGGTCCTCAACAACCAGTGCTATTATTTACCAGACGTCTTGATCAACAAAAGCTGGCAGCTGCAGGGATAGTGAGACCTGCTGACCCACCTACAGAAGATGGTGATGCCATGCCAACGTTCAAATTTCATGGTAGGATAGGCCGTGGAGGTCGCATCATCTTCGATAGATGGAACCCTTTTACGCGAACACCATTTGGCCATGAAAGCTCATCGCCCACAAGAAATGCACAACCCTCGCCGCCAGTGATGTCAGATAACCAAATCATTCTTCCCATTCATCAATGTCTTGGATAAAATCCTCGGATTCTGCCGGAGAGCTGGAAAGCCGGGGGCCCAAGTTAGGTGGGCTGGGCTCTCGCATTCACGGTTCAGTGACCCAAGCAGGTCGGAAAGGTGTATACTTAGGCGCCCTGTTTGGTGCGTTTGACCGATTGTCCAGCATGCTGTACATGTTCGGCAGCTCCTCCTCATTTGTATTTTGTACAATTGTTTTCATCGGTGCTAAAAGAAGAAACTGTAGTGGTTCATCTTTTACCCCTCTCCATCTCCCCCCCCTCCCTCTGGGCTGTTGGCGTTCCGTGATGGGGACATGGATCCAGGCGCAATGTAGTTGAACGGTTTCTGTATAGCGAATTATTTTGTCATTTTCTGTATCGTTTTTCAAAATTGTAGCGCTATGGATGGGATTCACATGATAGAAAACCTACGGACGTTGACATGGATAAATGGCATTTATTAACATGCAGAATTTCGGAATTATTTTATAATCAATGATTTTTCTTGGTGTTTGGAGTGTCCTATTTGAACATTATATAGCGACAGGTTTACGAATCAATATTTGGTTTCATACATGTACATCAGGGTCACGCTGTAAAGAAATTTTGAAGGAAAAAAAGAATAAAATATGATTTTTTTTCTTTTTTTTTTAAAAGCGTTGAGATTGCAGTTTTGTCTCCATCTTAATTTGCATCACACCCATTTTCTGGGTCTTTGAAATGTGTTTTCATGTATGTACCTGGTGGGCTACCAACCCTGGTTAAAGAGCTGAAGAAGACTCCAAATGTCAGGATCGATTGGTCGATCACATTAAGGCAGACATGAGTCTGACAAATACAAGTACAAGGAATATTATTAGCTGTTTTCCAACTGATCAATATATAAAATTGCTTCACGTAAAGAGGTTCGCCAAAAAAAAGGTGGCAGGTGAAGACGTTATATGATGCTTTATCCAAACCTTAACGATTCAGATTTGCGGAAGTATTATTTCCCTAATTTTTTAATAAGATAAATAAATAATGCTGATGGCGAAGTGCAATGATAGGAGCGAGTTAGGGCTATGTTTGACCGTTTCTAATAAACTAATTATAAGTCCCTACATAAAGAGTAGTTAAGGAAAAAAAAAAAAAAACTGAAAACTGATTTGTTTAATCAAGAAATGGTTGGAGCAAAATGTCAGGAGCTAGATAAAAAATCTTCCTAAATAGGCTTCTGTGGTGGTGCATGGCTGGTTTTTCAGTCTGTCATTTTTTCAATTAATTATTTTCCTTTCAAATAAATTAGCGTAAAAGTTTTATTTTATTTTTATTTTTTACAACGATCCTTCATGACAGTCGAGCTCGAGATGTTCACTTGTATTAGGAGTCGAATTTTACAGCTAATCAAAGGAAAACTGTTTACAACACTACATCAAGATTCCATTGGTGTGAAGAACCCCTGGTCCTCTTGTACCCACCCGTCAGTACACGCGTCATTCAAGCTTAAGTAAGAATCTTTGGCAGTTGGGCGCTCCATCAATGGGTGCAGTCAAGGCAAACATTTTACGCAAGTTTCACGATTTCAACTGGGGGGTTAAATCAGAATTGATGGTAATGAAGTGAACAAATGGATAGCTGGTTCCAAAAGAAAACAAAGTTAGGCGGTCCAATATCAAGCTGCTACACATAAAATTTGTAGTTCCGTAAATTTGAATGTGGTCTGTTGTCACCCAATTTATTATAAGGTCATTAATTTTGAAGAGTTAAATCCGGAAGAGAAAGGAACAAGCTTTAGTAATCTGTTGAAAGGTAATGTGGGATGGATATTTGTAGCCGTAGCCTACGTTATAGAGGTCACACAATCGGAATTTACCTTGTTCCTTTACTTTGGTAGCAATAATCGAGGATAAGCAAGCACCGATTTGTTGCTGTCGAGTCCCGCTTCTGTCTGCTTTGTGGTCCTTCATTCCCTTCCTTTTCTTTTTAGTCCGGCCCTTTAAAATGTTGGAACACCTTTGATATGTCCATACAGGATTCCGAAAATCTAACTATTCTCTCTCTCTCTCTCTCTCTGTGTGTGTGAATTCAATCCTTAAATTTGTGTGAAAAAAATATGTACGCAAATTATTCATTTCACATGAGAACTTCTCATAATTAGTACATTAATTTTTTTTTCCTACATGGAGAAACTTTCTCCTTTCTAAGTTCCAAACATACACATACATCCTTTTGTGCCATGGCTTTGAAATCAAATATGTTTTGTTTGAACATATCAAATGCTTGGTTTATAATTTCTTGGTCGTAGTTCCTCAAACGCTGCTGCTTGGAAAAAGCCTGCAACAGCAATTACGTCATCTTGAAGGTCATTATAAACGAGTGATTTCCAAGTTAGCGTTCGCCTTCTTTCCCAATACCACTTTGAACGAGCACTTTGCCTTTCAACCTTTCACATTAAGCAGGAAGTAGTGCGGTCTTTTTAATATTATCCTGATTTGGGGCCATTCAGATCTCAAGATTGCTGGTTTTCTTGAACAACTAAAATATTAATGGTAAGCCTAATGATTAATTTCCTTGTCCAACTACAATTGACAAATTAATTCAACAAGTTCAGAAAATTGTTAATTATTGATATTTCTGTTCACATGACGTGACTGTCCGACACTTCGGATTGCTACCAACTTTTGCGTGGAAAAATATTCGGAGATAAAAGGTGCAATTCTACTGTAGTGTCTCTAGCTGCATGATATAATAATTTTTTCTTTAATTTGGAAAGATTGTTGAAGGATGTGACAACTCATTTTGGTGGATCCCAACCAGAAGTTTAGTAGTTTTAATTTTAATATTAAAAAAAAAAGTAAGAACCAAGACAACCAATCACTTAATAAATGACCCTTTTATAAATCCTCACAATTTCTGATAATCTTGAATTGTTTTACAACGGATGTTGATGTTAAGTCACATGGCTATTTTGTGTCACAATGACAATTCATGTCATTCTTAATTGTCATGACAACGGCATGAAAGGAAATGAGAGGGCCAATATTAAATTCTTGATTTGATATCAGCTTTTGGCCACAAGTCGTTTTGGTCCTTGAAACCCGTTTTTAAACTTCATTCGTAACCCCAAAGGAAGCTTGCAATTGGGGGAAGAGGGGAAAGGCTGCTCCTTGGCTATTCTACCTTTTCAATTCAGCCCGTATCTTTCTTAAAGAAGATTTGCTACATACAGTAATTCTTACCATACGAATATCTTGGAGTATTGAAGCATTTTTAGCTTCAACGTTGGTGATTATTTTCTTATAAACTTCTCATTAAAGATTGAGAAGTTTTCATGCCAAGCAATATAATCTGAAGAGCGACCTTGTGTTTATCACATAAATATCCACACTGAGGAGGGATTGGGTGCAACATCGCCTTAGGTGGATGCGTATGAGAGAGCGAGAGAAGATGAAAGCTTAATTGATTGTCACGTTAAAGAAAAACCTGACCGATAAAAACGCTAAGAGACAATGATTTGTACAGTGCTGTGCGGCAGCATTAGTGCTTATGAAGTTTTCTTCGCTGGTCCTGCAACATTGCTTTCTTTGGTGGGGACACGCTTGACTACGCGGCATGTGATTAGATTGTAAGATCTGCAGCTTTAGAGACACATATATCAGACGTACAAATTTCCTTGCGGCTTTATTTTCTCAAGTTCCTGCAACTGCAAAGTAGCACCTACCGCCCCCTCTGCAGTTAGTAAATATTCTTGTAGTGCTTCTTCTTCTGCCGTAACAGCTTTAGTAATTAACTGTGCATATCCTTTCCAAAGAGTTTTCTGCAAGAACCTCTGTCTCTCCCTGCAAATTTCCATTATTTTGCTGCCAAAATGGTCAGCAAGGAGCAATGCATTGGCAAAAGTTAGGTTGGTGGTTTGTCTATTTCTGACCGAAACGACAAAGCACCGAGTTGATTGCCAAGGTTGCAGTTATAAGTAGAAGGGTTAGAAAATAACAGTACCAGGAGCAGCCAGAAGAGAAGTAAAAAGTGATCGAGGATGCAAAGGGCATACCAAGGTTGCAGTGATACACATCTTTTGATAAAAATTCCCTTTGGCTTCAAAATCTATATGAAACTTCTCCACAGCTCTTATTTCTTATGGGGGTCCTATCAAGATAAACAGGCCGAAGCTTCCCCCACCCTCAACTAGCACACGTAGTTCTCCACGATTAAAAAACAAAGAGGGGTGTCAGCCCAGTGAATGTCATTGTGATAAGTGGAAGGTAAAGATAAGCGCTTGAAAGGTGACATGTCACTCGCTTTGCGAGTGCTTTGATTAAAGACAAGCCAAAGCTTTGCTAATGTACTTATGAAAAGTGAAGAACTCACAAAAGATAAGCGTTCCTATCAAAAAAATAAAAAAAAAGCTTTGCTTACTTTTCTCAGACCTTATCTAAGTCAGCATTTAAAAGCGCAGCATTTCAAATTTGACCATCTACCTTTTCAAAATAATATCGCTAGCAAAACTGTGACCTGTTCAACCGGGAAAAGATCAACAAGTGTGATCAAGAAGGCCTGAGGAGAAAAAGAGACACCGAAAAATGATTAAAAAAAAAAAGAATCACGGATTTCAAAGGGTAATAAAAATCAATAAGAGAAATCCACATACATACATGGCTTCAATTATTTGAAGAAACTGCGGTCATCACAAACTTTGGTCGACCATTGAGAGAGCCAGTGGACATTTTCATGGAGTCATTCACAAAATCCTTTACGTGACTTAAGGGCGCCGTAAAAAAGTTATCGTTTCTCTTTTCTGTTTAGATTGATTTCAAATTGCTCATGGTCGGGCGTTGACTGTATAATTGGGCAACTATGTAAAATTGTTAACTTATTACTGTCGTGCGCAGCCCTTGATTTGAGAGTGATCCTGAAAACGTAGTTGGGTTGATGCTTTTACAAGGGCTTGCAAACCCCTTGAACTTTTCTTCTTTTAATAGGACACGGAACCCACCGTTGAATGGCTGCTTAAAGATGCTTTCCGATGTCTAATAACAAAAGAACTTTTTCCAGAGACCAGAAAAGTAGGAACAATTCTGTAAGATAGGTCACAGTATGGGGACCAACATTTCATCAAAAGGTTCAAAAAGAAGAACCTTTTCACCATGGCCAGCTAGGTGTTTAACATCTGAATTTGGAGATTCATTGAAATTGGAGGTTGGGTGTATATCTAATTTCAGTTTGGGAGAACCAATTTTGTAAGAACTATTAAGTTTTTCTTCTATATTACTCTTGGCAGCCCGGAGACGTGAGGGCCATTTATAATGTGCCTCCCCAAGATATCACCTGCTCCGCAGAGAAGCTGTTTGTTGACCGTTGACAATCTATTGTAATGTGAAAAATTTTTGGTCCAAGAATCAATAGCATTTTTTATTGATATATTTTACATGAATACATGTTATTATATATACAGGCACCACGCACAAGGATATTTGCACATTCCTCCTCCAACCCCCTCTCCTCTCTCTCTCTCTCTGCGTGTCAAAAATGGGTGCAAAATTCTTCCTTTGCCTATTCGTGGTGCTTCTGTTAGGTAAAGTTGGCGTCGCCCCTTGTTCAGTACTACTCCCAGAAGCCCATGGAAAATGAAGATGGGAAGATACGCATGTACATTATTCTTTTTTCTTTTTGTTGATATATTGATTTCCTTGGATTTTCAGGCAGCAAATCAGATGGGTATGAGGAGAACGACAGCCGCCACCACCGCCACCACCACCATCACCACCACCACCACCACCGTCACCGCCTCGGCTACTCCCAGAAGGTGCTCTTTGTCTTTGGAGACTCTTATGTGGACACGGGAAATATAAATCAGTCGCTGTCTAAGTCTTGGAAGGACCCATACGGCATCACCTTCCCTGGAAAACCTTCCGGCAGGTTTTCCGATGGCCGCGTCTTCACGGACTTCGTCGGTAAATTACCTTCCCTTCCCTTCGCACTCTTCTTTTCTGTTTTCCCTTCCCAACTAGCTAAGTGATAATTGAACGCTCAGCACAACATTTGGACATGGTGATTTCGGGGTTTAAGAAAAAAGGGATTGCAAAGCAAAAAAGCGCACATAAGTACAAGAAGCATCAAGTTTCAGGCTATTTTTCGTTTACTTAACAGACGTGGTAGAAAATGCTTTGAGATGTAATCCATAATTGGTTTGGTCGATGGACTCAGAGAGTCTTCAAGGTCGAAGAAGGTCTGGAGTTCAAATCCCAAACCATGCATCAATTAGTACTCTTCAAACTGAATCACCAGAGAGACATCCTTGGTGATCAGATTCAGGGCCAAGGTAGTAATGGTTTCACCATTGTTGAATGCGTGTCCTCCATTGGGACGAGTCTGAGTGGTTCCAAAAGCTTGGTGGGGGCATAAAAAGTTTTGGGGCTTACCCACGACGAAAGCATATGAGGCAGTAGCTGGCTGGGTCGCTCTGTCGGTGTCCATGCAATAATAGCTCTGGTACCCGCTGAGTTTGAGTTTGTGAATCGACAACAAATTAAGATGCTAAATGAATGGCTAAGAAATTAAATATTCGTAAGAAAAATCAAGTTTTGTCGTCTTTTCACGTGTCAAATTGTCGTTTATCTCAAGGACGCGACATCTTGAATATGTTTTTTTGTTCGACATGCGTCTCTCTCTCTCGATCTCACTGGAAATTTTAATCTCCCTGAGGTCTTTGTCAACTCCGGCATTATGTGAGAGGTGATAACATGATATGCTAAAATATGTGAGCGAATCATAATGAAGTTGGCTTTTTTCCTTGCTTGGCAAAGAAAGTTTTTAACCAGAAAATAGATGTGAGATCTTTTGTATTTGCATGTAATAACTTGTGAGTCACTTGTTATATTTGTCAATACAGTATATTATGTTTGACACGGTGCATGTGATGCACCATCATGAAAACATCTAATAGTTTTACCTGCATTGAACAAAAACTTGCCTACTTCAGTATCTTTGCATTTTTTTTCCATGCAGTCAGTTGCTTTGTATCACTTAATCTTTGGACCTGTTTTGAGAATTCTGAGCTTTTGGAAACTCATGTCGTGTGCACTTGTGTAACTAATGATACTTAAGCCAATGATGTTTACATCTAATATAGACTATAGCTATTTCCTTTCCTTTTTTTTTTTTTTTCCTCCTGTGAGTTGTGAGGGAGGAAGGGGGTTACATGGACCCCAGGTTAAGGTCCACAGAAATATAAAATTTTGGCCTCTTCGACGATTTGAGCTTTGTTTTCTTAAGAGGCGTACTGCTTATATGCACCGCCGTTCTAACCAAAAAATGCCCAACCCTGGTTATAAAAAAATATTTTCTTTATAAAAGTACGAAAAAGACATTTCCTTTTAAAAAGTTTCTAAAAAAAAAAAAAACTTACTTTCACTTATTTTTTATTTTATGGCTGCATATATATTGCGTGCACAGTGGTGCACTCAACTCACCCTCTCGTATGGAATACAGTTGGCTTATACATAATCATAACCGGACATGATTAATGCGATTTAGACAGAAAACCAATCTCATGTCACTGTGGATTTATTCATGACCATAAGCTTCCATGACAAGTTACATACCTTAATTTGGCGGGCGATAAAACAACCCTTGGGAACTAAATCAAAAGGGAGAATGCTGTCTGCCATTCGGTGATTTTCCCGATTCAGTGATTCAGCTGAATTGTATGTCGTTCCTTATTTTTCTGATTTGATTCGGTTGGATTCCTCCGATGTAGGATCGGTATCTCTTTCTGCGTCTTCTTGAGAAAAGAAAGATCTTGGTTCAGATGGAAAAAGTTTCAAAGGAAAAGTCATCAAATTTGTTTACTAGAATTTTGTTCAACTGTCCTAAAAAATGTTCAATTTTCATCCAGCTGCGTATATGGGTATCCCGAATCCTGTTACCTACAGGGTAAGGGAAGTTGCCGGAAAGCGAAAACAGTTCGGCATGAATTTTGCGTATGGAGGAACCGGCGTCTTCAACACGCTCGTTGCGTTGCCAAACATGACCACACAGATCGATTTTTTCGAGAAACTCATCAAAACGGGCGTGTACGATGAGACCGATCTCAAGTCCTCCATCGCCCTCGTGTCGGTTGCCGGCAACGATTACAGCGCTTACTTAACGAAGAACAATGGGAGTTTCGCGGTTGGTATCTTTCAGACACCTTGCATTGCGGCCACCTAAGTTCTGGTTCGCGAGATGTGGTCTAACGCTCGCTTAACGGATCGACTATGGCAGGGTTTGACGACCTTCGTGGAGGCGGTGGTGAACCAGACGGCGGCGAACGTGAAACGGATCCTGGGGTTGGGGGTGCAGAAGGTGGCGATGATGGGGATGCAGCCGTTGGGCTGCCTGCCGACGAGAACGAGGGCGACGTCCTACAAGAGCTGCGATGCGCAATCCAACATGGCCGTCGCCTACCACAACGAGCTGCTGCGGAAGGCCGTCGGTTCCATCAATGCAACCCTCAGCCCACCATCCAAGATCGCCATCCTCGATCTCTATGGCTCCTTCAACTCCGTACTGCAAGGTCCGCAGTCTTTTGCCTTCTGATTCTCTTGATTCTACAACTTAACAAGTGAGCATTAATGGGGGATTTGATTTTGGGGTTGCGTGTCTTTTCCATCTTCAGGTTCCAAATTCAAAGACCCATTGAAGCCGTGCTGCAGGGGAGTGAACTCGAGCTTTACATGCGGTAACGTGGACCAGCAGGGGAATAAGCTGTACGAGCTGTGCTCGACACCAGTGTCCACCTTCTTCTGGGACGAAGTGCACCCAACCCAAGACGGCTGGACCACAGTGGTCCCATCTCTCATGCCTACTCTCCATGCCCTCCTGTCCTAATGAGTTTCCATTTTGTGATCAGCTGAGAGAGTGTCCAATAAGCACAATAGATTTCACTCTGCCATCTTTCTCGAGCAATTTCATTAATAAATGCAATAAGTGCATAGTGCTCTCAAACTCTGCAATTTAATAAATTTATTTATGCTTTTACCCTACGGATTCCATCTTTCAACTTTCAGTCATCTCCATAAATTGGAGTTTTCTTCAAACATGAAAACTATGGGGAAAGAGGACTGATGGAAAACCAAAAAGAAGTTTTTTGTCTTTTTTTTCTCCATCGAGTTTATTCCTACTTCTTATGGTGGAAGGGTGCGACATTCAAGTTGAAGGGTGCATCGTTGCTATTGCTGACATCGATGCAGTTCAGGGCCACGGAGGTAAGGGCAATGAGAGGGCCTTCAAGCTTAGTTTCTGGTGGTGGGATGAACCTCTCGCTTACTCGACAAACTTTTGCCTCTTCACATTCTCAGTTTAAGCTTTTATCTTTTATTAATCTCCGGTTTGCTTACGAAGAGAAAATAAGTGGGAAATTAGAACAGGCAAAAGAAAAAATGATTTCAAAAAGAAAAAAAAAACTTCTTGATAAAATGTGGTTAAAAAGCTTAACTTGAGAGGGAATACTATTTGCACCTGTCTCGGGTGGGTTAAGTAGTGTTTGAATGTTTGGCGAGTTTCACAATTGATAGAACTTAAGGAGTGTTCTGGGAAGACTAGCTTTTGGCTTCTTACATACATATACTCACAGCGAACGTTCTTTTTCAGTTGTCACACCCTTCTTTCTTCCATACTAGTAAAAGTGCGCCAGTAGAAAACCCGCCTCTTTCGCCTTTCCAGTTAAATCTTTGACCGGAAAAACTGGGGTACGGCCGGCAGATCACGGCAGTTTACTGCTCCAAAGAAACCATCTGTGTAAAAACTATTTGGCAGTGCTGGTTCTTAAACCCATGCAAATAAACAATGTTCCATTCTTAGAATGGGAATCTGCAGGGGCTGATGGCCCCCCACCTCCCTTTAATTCAAACGAATAGCATATGTACAAAACAAAGAACAACTATACAGCCCCTAGTAAGGCCCAAATATCTGGCCAACGGGGGGAAAGGGCCTGTCCTTCTAGAAGCAGCTTTCCCTTTTACAAGGGCAAGAGCAGCATCTAAAGTGGTCCTTCTAGATAACAACAGATTTAAGGTCTCTTCTCCAATTTGCAAGGCAGGCATCTAAACATATGTTCCCTCTTGTACATGTTTCCCATTCACTGAACAACTGCAGAAAAACTTGAGCAGTCCAACCTTTCTTAATATTCTCCTTCTTCACTCCAACTTTCCCTTCACCTGAAACTCATCTCCTAATACATCTCGACTCTATGCCCACAGACTGAACCATCTAATCCGCATTTCCGTAAGGCAACCAAAGATCGGGCTCAGGTCTACGGTTCGACCCATGGACTGTCATTTATTGGGCTTGGCTCGTCCCTTTACAGTATCACGCAGGCCGGCTAGACTATAATGTGAGAGTTTGATTTAAATTTTGTTATTACATATAGTGTATGAACTATGTAATACAATTTTACTTTTTATTTACCACTTTAAACTACTCCAAATTTGATTTACAAAAAAAAAAAGACTAAATTAATATGAATGATCTTCTTTGATTTATATTGCACTGCTCTAGCTTGGTAGGAAGATTAATATAGGATTTTAATTTTAGGCCTTGAACGGGTTGTCAGCCCTGCGGACCTGGGTTATGGTAACCTGGTCCGAAAATAAACCAAACTAAATTTGTTGTGTACTAAACACAAAGTACCCGATCCTGGCTGAGTTTGGAAATAAATGAGCCGACTGAGGCTTAATTGGGCCTGCCCAGCCATAGTAGGTGGGCCAACATATGGGCTGGCCCAGTGCCCGACTCGCCTGACCAGAAGATTAACAACCCACCTCTCAAAGTCACAAAGGCTTTTCCATTTCCTTTGCCATCGGCGTTTTGAATTGTGTTGGAACCTGAGCCAAATATGATACATCTGTCAACTACAGTATCATCATCCTATCATTTACGATTCAACAGAGTAACACACAGAAATTGAACACTTAACATATCTACATACTATGACCCTTAAGGCTGTCCAGTTCTACCCTAAGCATGCACCTTAGACTTGGATTAGAAAACATAACGCATGAAAGAATATCCTTAAAATAGTGATGGACATCGAGGGTTCACCATGTATCGGTAGACCTTTACTAGTCTAGCGATCCGATAATGAACAAAAAGATTTATGTAAGGCCGTCACTTCAAGGATGGTGAAATTGTTATGACTAGATGGTGAGATTGTTATGACTTGTTCTTAAGTTCAAAACTAACTCAAGCGTTTGGTTTAACAGATTTAACTCTTTTCTTAGCCGACTATATTTCACATAGACCACAAAAGAAAGCTAAGAATGAAGATATTTGATGGCATGGTACAAAGATATTAAGCTCTTTAAACTTTCTCAAAAATCATCGATATACGACTATTCTGAGAATCTTTTTTATACAGATACAAAGCGTTGCAGAAATGTTTCTCTGATTCTCATATGCATAATACTATTTTAAGGCACAAAACCACGTCCAGAAGTTGGTTTCGATCAGCTCTTAATTTTTTAAAACAACTAATAAAAGGGCATTATGAATGTTGAAAACTGACACAATTATGATAGAGGTGATCGAGTCCTACCTTATACGCGCTGGACTTTAGTTAGCTAAATGGGTGTTTGGCAGTCGGAGCATTATGAATCCACCTCAAAGATTGAGGTTCATAAAAGAATAAAGCTATTGTTTCTTGAGTCTATTGTCATATTGAGTCAAATTCATAAAACACACAAAATGTCTCAAACTGCGAAAGGATTCCTAAAGAATCTTAAGGTCATGCATGGGCGCTTCTCATCAGTAGACCTTTTCCACCGGCTATGAATGGACACAAAATGATTGACGAGTAAACCGGAGTCAAGCTGTCCAATACATTGATCGATGTTATTGTCATACACATTTACATACATGGCATGAAGAGCCACTCAAAAACGATTATTTTCCTTTTAATGTCCGAAGTTTTCCCGCCCAACTCCAACGCTAACAAGAAAAGAAGATGAACAGTTTAGAAAATTAACCAAATTAAAGCCCGAATAGTCCAACATTGCAGCATAGTTTTCCTTTATTTCTGCATCGCACTTGTCTAATTACATATACCAGCATCTAAAGCACTAGAATTGCATGCATGATCGTCCCTCTCCCCCACCCTCTCTCTCTCAAAATGGGTTTAAAGCTCTTCTTTTGCCTATTCATGGTGCTTCTGTTATTAGGTAAAGCTACTCTCCCTTGTTCAGTTCTCTTCATAAAAGCCCACGAAAAATGATGACAACATGAATTAGAAGGCATTCATTTGTAGTTTCGTGTCTTTTCAAATCTATTAATTTAATCTCTTGGAAGTTCAGGTAGTAAATCTGAAGGGTACGAGCAGCAGGACAGGCACCATCGCCACAAGCACAAGGTGCTCTTTGTGTTTGGAGACTCTTATGTCGATACGGGAAATAGAAACATACCCACGTCTCCTTCTTGGAAGGATCCCTACGGCATGACCTTCCCGGGAAAGCCTTCCGGCAGGTTTTCCGACGGCCGTGTCCTCACCGACTTCGTTGGTAGTTAAAATCAAGTATTCGACAAAACTAGCTATGGTTTCCTTTCCTTTCCATCTGTTTCACCACAAACAGTTTTATCTTTTTCCTTGCAGCCGCATACATGGGCATTCCGACTCCTATTACTTGCCGGACGAGACATCTGGTGGCCGGGATGCGGAAACGCTTCGGTATGAATTTTGCTTATGGAGTAACCGGCGTCTTTGACACGCTTGTTCCCTTGCCCAACATGACCACACAGATCGATTTGTATGAACAGCTGATCAGATCTCAACTCCTCCATCGCACTAGTGTCGGGTGCCGGGAACGATTATGAAACCTACTTTACTAGAAACGGCAAACCGGAGGTTTCTATTCACAATCACCGTGCACTCGAATCGAGTCTTCTTGTGATTGTGTTGGAATCAAAGTCCTCAATGCCATGTCCATGAAAATTACTGTTTTCATTTTCTTCAAAATTTGAAAAAAAAACATTGAAATTATGTAGTTGTTTCCTTTGGAAAATGATGGTGATTTAATTTGATCGCTCAATTACGCGGACCTTATTCAATTAGGAACTTCACTTGTACAACACTTTGGTAATTGATCATTTCTTTCTGTGAATGATGAGCGCCATGACAGTGTGTAAAAAACTTGGTGGGGTCGGTGGTCAACCAGACGGCGGCAAACCTGAAAAGAATCCTGGGGTTGGGGGTGCCAAAGGTGGCGGTGATGGGGCTGCCGCCGGTGGGCTGCATCCCCCTAAGAACGGCCAACACACCATACGCTCGCTGCGATGTTGCCCGTCTATCACAATAGCCTATTGCAGAAGGCCGTCGACGCCATCAACGCGACCTTCAGCCACCCATCCGCCATTGCCATCCTCGACCTCTATGCTCCCTTCACCTCCGCGCTACAAGGTCCGGATCCTTTCCCCCTTCCCCTGCTTTCTCGATCCGTCTTTCTGATATGTAGATTATACAAATTTAACAACTGCACATTAATAGTGGTCACTTTGATTTTGGGGTTTTCTTCAGGATCCAAACTCGAAGACGGCGGTGCTGCAGGGGAGCGAACTCGACCGTTAGCTGTGGTAGCGTGGATCAAGAGTGGAACAAGCTGTACGAACTGTGCTCGCACCCTGTCTCCACCTTCTTCTGGGACACCCAACCAAGGACGCCTGGTCCAAAGTAGTCCCCTCCCTCCTACCTTCTCTTCAACGCCTCCTGTCTGTGTAAGCTCCGAATTCCGATAGGATCTCACGTACCACAACTAGTACTCAGGATAACTTGTACTGCGAGTCTAAATTAATCCATTGGGACTTGGTAGTCTGGAACCTATTGGACTGTTCCGATTCAAGCAAGTGACAGGGAGACATTTGTAGTGTCCGAAAAGGTTCCAGGAGTGGCCGGCGAAACCCGTTAAACGCCGACCGAAACGGATACTGGGACTTGGGGTCATCCTCCGTCCTCGATCTCTATGGGCTTCTTAACCTCCGCACGACAAGGTCCGCTCCGTTCCGCTGCTTCATATTGGACCGTGGAATTTATCCATGCTATTTGGTTAAACCTATTTAACCATCACAAATAAGTATTTTCATTATTCATGTAGACACGAGTCAAATGACGAGCGAGTCGGGCTTATTTTCCAGCTGCAAGGTTAATGTATGAAGTGTTCTAGCACACAATCACAACGTACACAAAGTCAAGAGTCCAAACAAGTTTTACAAAATCCTGACTTTCAACAGGCCGAAAGTCTTGAAAACTTAATCCACAAGGTCAAATGAGCCATTTCGTATTTATATAGACGGTTTCGATTGGCACCGTACCCGGCGGCTTCAAAAAAACTGTTGAAGAGTTGGGAGGAAGTAGCGGAACATGGCAGAAGAACCAGCCTGTGTTAGGTGAGCAAGGTCCCAGAAGAAGGCAGACGCTGGGCTCCGGCACACCGTGTACAGTGGCTTTCCTTGAACATCGACGCTCCCGCAGGCGGTGCTGGAGTTCAGCCCCATGCAACATGGCTTCAACGGATCATTAAACCTTGGTCCTGAAAGTGAATGAGGTTTACATTATGCAGTAGATCTTTGAACGTTCTTGCCATTAGTCGCCCTATTTTGTGAGTTTCGAAACTCAAGTACTGGACAGCAAAGTTTTGGAATCGTACCCAACCCATTGTGATGGCGCATTATGGAATCTGCAGCACTGTAGGTATCAAGCATAACGACGTGCGATGGACGGCCAAGCTCGGCATTGATGTCGTCAACGGCTTTGCGCAGCAGGCTGTTGTGTTGAGAGGAATAGCGGTTAAAGAGGTCATCGCAAGACGAGGGGGCCGAGGCCAGCAGCTGCCTTATGACTGGAAAGCAGCCAAATGGGAAGAGACCCAGGATGGCTATCTTCCCCACGCCCAATCGACTCAGGCGCCGCAGGTCCACGGCAGTCTGGTTCACCACCAACCCTGTGAACTCATTCAACCCCTACCACACAAGTTAAAGTGGATCACATTTTAACTATTATAAGAACTGTACTGAAATCTCGATTGAACTCATGAACATATTAAGGAAATTAGTAACGAAGAGAAAAGGCCTGAGCATTTTAGTTGAGAATTCGATCAGTACCTCTAGTGTCCCTTTTCTCAACAAATAAAAACTGTAGTCATTGGTCGAAGCTGAGACGAGTGCCATGGATGATCTCAGGTCGGACCACCGATACGTGCCTCCATTGATAAGTTGCTCAAAGAAACCGATCTGTGTTGTTAAGTTGGGCAGCATAACAACCGTGTCGAAAACACCAGTTCCGGAATAAGCGAAATTCATACCGTATCGCTGCCGATCGCCACCGACACGTCTCGCTTTGTAAAGAGTAGGAGACGGCATTCCTAGATAGGCCGCTGCAAATTAAGGGAACGTTCGCAATCAGTATTTTTGGTGCTCACAATGGAGTGGACCTCAGGCTCAGGCACCTATATTTTTAGAATTCAGAACAAAGGATTGCCATCGATTTCACCTCCTTGTGTTGTCTGGCGACCACAGCCACAAGCACACAAGAACCCCAAACACAGGAGCAACCTACTAAAGTTTGAAATGACTAAAATATCTTTCATGAGAAAAAAGGAATGACCACTCTCAGCAAGGGCAAAAATGGAAAGCAGGGAGAATTTTGAAGAACAGGATACCCTTCACATATATAGTCATGTGGTGGCGGACAGGGCAAAGGATGTTAATTTGCCCTGTTATAAACAGTACAATCTGGTCAATACACAAAAAAGCTAAATGTGTAATCTAACTTGCTAGACAATACGCACTAGTACTGGTGATACGATATCCGTTGCTAGAACCTTTTTTTTTTTTTTTTTAAAATATTTAGTTAGGGTAAGCTATTTTTGATGTAACCACTTTGTTTTTTCTTGACCAACTAAATAAATCAAGATGATAACGCGCTGGTTGACAATATCCAACCGCTGCACTCATTAATTTTTAGAGCAATTCCTACATTCCATGTGGGTGTTGATCTTAATTACTAACCATTTTTAATGCAGACAGAGGAGTAAACTCATTAACTACTGGAACAGGAACCAACGGACAGAATCGGATGGTGGAGATTGGTGGATCTCTTACAAAAACTACTGGCTATCATAGGATGCATTGATTGCTTGCGATTGAAATAAGATGAAATGAGGAAAGTACTTAAAGTAAGTTACCGATAAAATCAGTCAGAAGCCGGCCATCTGAGAACCTGCCGGACGGTTTTCCGGGGAAAGTGCTTCCGTATGGAGGCCTCCACGCTTGGACAGAGTTTTTCCCTGTGTTCCCCGTGTCGACGGCCGAGTCACCAAACACAAAGAGGCGCTTTGGCAGATGCTGGACGCCCTGATCAGATAAGCCTGCCGCGTTGATGCCTAGGAAAAACGAACACCACAACGAAGTGAGTGAAGAAAGAAGGTTAAAAATGCATACCCAATCTCCATCTTTTTAATGTGGACTAAAGGGAGATAGAGCGTCCGCTTTTACCTAAGAGAAGTACCAGACAGAAGCACAAGAAGGAACTTGCCTCCATGGAGAAAGCTAGAGGGAGAGAGAGAATAGATAGTAGGAGAGCCTCATGAGCTTAAAAGAAAAGTCTATCTGCAACTTGGCGTTGACGTTGAAGACAGTGACACCAAAAAAGAAGAAATTAAATATGACAGGTCATGGGTTAGCAAGTGGAACGGAGACTTCTTTCACTATTGAACTTGACTCTTGGAGAGGAAATTAATGGAGGAACTGGAATTAGAGGAATATTGACTTCTGGAAGGTACTGGGAGGCCTCATTTTATTATTGTCAAAACGTTCGTCCAAAACTTAAATGCTTGCTTTCATTGGTGGGTTGGATTGGAAGAAAGCTTCTGCCCAAGCCAAAAAAAAAAAAAAAAAAAAGTTGGAAGGGTCTTCTATACTCGAGTTAATTGGTGCGAGATGGCACAGCCTGGCCCAAACTTAGTTAGAGCGGCGCGGTCCAAACAGCAGAATGCTAAGAATCACGATAATGGGACAAAGAGCTTCGATTATATATTATACTGGGTGTGTGAAGCAAGAACATGATCATCTCAATCACCGAAAATCACGGTAGCGTATAGAACAAATGTCCTGCTTTTTTCAAAATCAAGAATGCGATATTGAAGCAGGATTCATTGTCAAAACTAGTTTAAAGTAGACAATTTAATTTAATTTGTGGTTGTAATAAGCTTTCTAACTAAGGAACAATTTTTGGTTGTCCCCTGGCGTTGTGGTGGTGCAGAATCAGGGTACTGTAAAACGTCCAGGGTTCTTGAACTGGTATCTAAAATGGGGAAGAGAAATGAAGTAGTTCAAAATACTGAAGTAGTTCAAAATACTTACTTCTAATTTGAATTCTAGAGAACGTTTTATGTGCATCCAATATCCAAGCAGGTCGGGCCTTGAGGTCTATGATCAGTGACTGGAAAGCAATTCAATTCGATCAACTATGGTTCAATTTTTTTTTAAAAGGATTTTACAACTTTTGTGACTATAGTTAATTCGGTAATATTGCAAAATTTTCAAGAAAATCAGGTGCACACCATCCTAAAAACTGGTGATGTTTAGGCCAGCTTTTTTGATTGATTAAACGGGTTACTCTTACAAGGATCAACGTTTGAACCATATTAAAAAACTTTAAAAATTAAAAAGTTTCTGCTGATTAATGAACTGATGTAAGAATGTTTTTATGGTTTATTGACCATGTAATTTACTAGTGTGTGGCCAAAATTCTGTGATTTTATGGAGTTTAAATTTCTGTCATATCCATCTCTTACGTATGTAATTCAATTGCGAACAAAAATAAAGGGGGCTGATACTTAATTATGTGTTCGCTGGGTTGTCCCAGCAATATTTAGATCTAATCTTCCATCCTAGCTACATGACGAAACTTAGTGGAGGAGGTGACGCTCATGCCCCTTACTAGCTGTGTACTCGATCGGATCTTTTGAGTTGGCTTGCTAGTATTATTTGGAGCTTTTTTTTTGAGCACTGTGGGGATACTAATTTTCACAAGGTGAGAGACATGTTCGTCCTGGTTAAGCTTGTAGTATTTACCATTACTTGTCCAACAGAACAGAACAGGAACCGTGGGTCCGAAACTGTTATAAACCCCAAGGGGTTGTTTGGTGACAGTCACAGTAACATTTTTATGCATCCATCTCAAACATTGTAGAAAATTCATAGTACACTTTTTGAATTGTTTCATAAACCTATCATACTTTTTGAGGCAATAGTAACATTTGTTTCATAAACCAAGCAGCTTAATACGATGCGAGGTGGGCACCAGCTTATCGGAGGACCGTCGGTACCATCAATTCACGGCGCCCTCCTGGATTTCCGATGCTTTATATTGGACCGTGGAATGTTTGAATCCCTGGAAAAAAATCCCAAGAACTACCTTTATTTTATTTTATTTTTCTAAACTTTTAGCTTCGATAGAATTTTCTATTGGGTCCTGTATAAGATACGTGCTGGACTTTTGATCCACACATTTGGCACATTTTATAATCAGTGACTCTAGAACACATAAAATTGAGTGATTTTCAGTTGAAAATTAATGTTGCATGATCCGAATTCAAGAGCCCGTTGAGACCCTCCTGCTCTGCCACCACGCGGATGGAACAGGGGAAGAGGTTGTACAAGCAGTGTTCGAAGCCACCTGCCAATCATATCTTACTAGCATTGACTCTAATATTTTATGCGCCTAACGCAGACAAATTACATAAATGGTTTGGTGAGACCAATTGATGATTAATATTATTTTAGAAACATGGCATATATGCCTTTATCACCAAGTTAGCTGGAACCTCCTTTAGTTCAGGACTGCCTCGGTGCATGCATGCTTACTGAGTTTAACAAACTATCAACTAATATAGTATTCTCATCCAAACTTAGTTTCCCATGAAGAGTTTAAGCGTGTGCCTGTTTATGCAAAGAATTTATGCATGCCCATGTCACTCAAGCCAGCAACCGGCCATTTATCAGTCAAGGCATACTAGACACATTCAAAAATCAAACAGTCCATGTTTTTTGGTTAAAGCTAGCTAGCTATTTAACCATCAGAAATAGCATTTTCACGAGTGGAGACGAGTCAAATATCGGCCTCACTTTCCAGCAGCTAGATTAATGATGAAAAGTTGCAGCGCACAATTAAAACAAAGTCATGAGTGACGGGCTTTTATTGCTTTGGGTTTAGACGGCTTCCAGTTTAGACCACCACACCCGGCGCCGGCGGCCTAGCTCCTCATTAAGAGAAGAAGCGATCAAGAGTTGGGAGGAAGTAGCGGACCAAAGCAGTCCATCCAGCCTGTGTTGGGTGCACATTGTCCCAGAAGAAGGCGGAGCCTGAGCTCCTACACACCCTGTACAGTGGCTTCCCTTGAGCGTCGACGCTCCCGCATTCGCTGCCGGCGCTCAGGCCCACGCAACATGGCTCCAGTGGATCGTTAAACCTTGGTCCTGAAAGTGGAATGAGGTCATTACATTGTGCAGTAGGTCTTAGAACGTTGGGATGCTCAACCAAAAGGAAATCAGGCCACTAGTTTTCCTATTCTGTGAGTTTCGAAATTCAAGTGCTCGACACCTGATCAAATAAAGCAAAGTTTTGCAATCGTACCCAACTCATCGTGATGATGTATTATGAAATTTGCAGCACTGTAGGTATCAAGCACAACGACGTGCGATGGACGGCCAAGCTCGGCATTGATCTCGTCAACGGCTTTGCGCAGCAGGCTGTTGTGTTGAGAGGAATAGCGGTTAAAAAGGTCATCGCAAGTCGAGGGAGCCGAGGCCAGAAGCTGCCTGACGACCGGAAAGCAGCCAAATGGGAAGAGACCCAGGATGGCTATCTTCCCCACGCCCAGTCGACTCAGGCGCCGCAGGTCCACGGCAGTCTCGTTCACCACCAACCCTATGAACTCATTCAATACCTACCACGCAAGTGAAAGTGGATCACAGTTTAACTATTATTATAAGAATTATACTGAGATCTCGATTGAACTCATAAAGATGTATAGTACTAATTCACCAAGAGAAAAGACCCAGGTCTTCTGGTTCAGAATTCGGTACCTCAACCGTCCCTTTTCTCAACACATAAAAAGTGTAGTCATTGGTGGAAGCCGAGACGAGCGCCATAGATGATCGCAGGTCGGACGACCGATACGTGCCTCCATTGATAAGTTGCTCAAAGAAACCGATCTGTGTTGTTAAGTTGGGCAGCATAACAAATGTGTCGAACACACCTGTTCCGGCATAAGCGAAATTCATACCGTATCGCTGCCGACCGCCACCGGCACGTCTCGCTTTGTAAGGAGTAGGAGACGGTATTCCTAGATAGGCCGCTGCAAATTAAGGGAGCGCTCACAATCAATATTGTTGGTGCTCGACCACTAGCGCTTAGATAAAGCGATCTACCACAAGAACCCTAAACACACGATTAAGCGATTAAAGAACAATAACTTTTCTCAGCAAGGGCAACATTTTGAAATTTGAGGAATTTTTAAAGGACAAAAATACCCTTCACATACTTATGTGATGGCCAGTGACTATGAGCGGTGGATATGGCAATGGATGTTAATTTGCCCCAGTACAATCTGGTAAATTAATACATGAAAAGCCAAACTGTAGTCCAATTAGTTAGACAATACACACTAGTACTGGGGATACGAGGTTTAAGATATCCGCTGCCAGCACCTTTTGTTTTTAATATTTAGTTCTGAAAACTAACTGCATTGGCTGTAAAACCTTCAAACTATATCTTTATGCCTTTAAGGATTACCTAAGGTCTTTCAACTCAGGTGTCGCACTTGTTATTTGCGTTTGCAGCATACAAAAGTAACACACCGAAACATAATAATAACCACAAAATTAGAACATGAGACCTTTGAAGTGTGAGCTGCCTTGCCTCTCAATTGCACTACTCCCTTTTAACTGATGCTAGAAACAATTTATTTTTTTTTGATCCAACTAATAAATCAAGAAGATAACATACTGGTAGACAATATCCTGTTATCAAGTAGTATTATAGCACAACTGGTCGCTCATAAAGTGGTAGAACAATTTTCGAACGTGCTATGCTCCCTGGTCATAGGGTGGTAAAGCGCATGTTTTAAGTTGAGGGATAATCGCTGTCATCGATGCAGCTGAAAACCAAACCAAAAATGAGGGAGGCCTTCAAGCCTCGTTCAGGGCAGTAGATGAACTTCTCACTCAGCAATCAATGGGCGACAATATCCTACCGACCACTTTTAATGCAGACAGAGGAGTAAACTCATTAATTATTGCAACAGGGGACCAACCCACATAATCAGATGGTGGAGATTGGTGGGACCTCTTACAAAAAGTACTGCTCCGGCAAACTGTATCATATGATGCGTTGCTTGCCATTAAAACGAAATGAAATGTGGAAAGTACTCAAAATAAGTTACCGATAAAATCAGTCAGAAGCCGGCCATCCGAGAACCTGCCAGACGGTTTTCCGGGGAAAGTGCTTCCGTAAGGAGGTCTCCACGCTTGGGTAGAGGTTTTCCCTGTGTTCCCTGTGTCGACGGCGGAGTCTCCAAACACAAAGAGGCGCATTGGCAGATGCCGGACGCCCTGTTGAGACAAGCCTGCCGCGTTGATGCCTATAAAAAAATGAACACCACAACGGAGTGAAGAAAGAAGGTTAGAAATGGATACCCTCCATTACAAATCCGTCAATCTCCATTCTAAATGTGGACTAAAGGGAGATAGAGCGTCTGCCTTTACCTAAAAGAAGCACCAGACAGAAGGACAAGAAGGAACTTGCCTCCATGGAGAAAGCTAGAGGGAGAGAAAGAATAGATGATAGGAGAGCCTCATGAGCATAAAAGAGAAGTCTACTTGCAACTTGGCGTTGACGTTGAAGACTGTGATATGAAAAAAGAAGGAATTAAACAGGACGTGTCATGGATTGGCAAGTGGAACTGAGAGGCCCAAGTTTCACTATTCGGGTGAGCGAGAGGATCATCCTACTGCCCGAAGGCCCCCCCCCCCAATTTCCCCTGTCTCCAGTGTCTTGAACTGCATCGGTGTCAGTGATAGAACGATGTTTGATTCTTAAAGAGGAAATTAATGGAGAAACTAGAATTAGCAGAATATTGACTTCTAGAATGCATGTGGAGGCATATTAAATATACAAACTAAACTACGGACTTAAGGTGGCCTCCTTGGTAAATTCGATCGGTGAATTTAGACTTACTCGGGTAGTTGTTCTTAAACAAAAAATAAATGGAAAAATTGGGCTTAGGCAGGCATATATAGGGCTCATGCCAAGAGACCGCACCTGGTCAGAAAACTTCTTTATACCTCCTCCAATTTAAATGTCTTAAGCTACGATAGCTAACCTGATGTTGGCCAGATTGGATTCGCTGTAGTGGAATTGGATTGAAATTTACCTTAATTTCAAATAATGAATCGGAAAGTTCTCAACCAACTTACAGAAGAATTCCAACTTTTCTGGCCCATATATAGTACCATAGAAGACTTGATTCATTGTTTGAGACACACATTTTGAAAATGAGATTTAATTGTTTAATAAATATTAGTAGATTCTGGTAAATTCTTTAAGGTATATAAATAGTTTTAGGTTAATTTTAAACTAATATTTATTTAGCTTTAGTGTCATTTCTGTGCTACATATCATATGCATTGACTAAGATATTGTGAAAGCGCAACTTCACAAGCGTAAAAAGATCTCTATGGCAAATGGATAAGTTCATATGAGGGTTTTTAGGATAAAAAATTTCGCATCGTTGAAAGCTTCTTCTCTTTGGCATGGGGAAACCTTTAATTATACCAAAATTTCATTGTATTTGAAGATTTTCTAATGAATGTTTTCGTTTCTTTTGGGTACTGTTTCCCACTTCAGGACACGTTGCAAATTAGGCGAAGAAACTTGCGTTAGGAGCAAATGCCCTGCTTCTGTGTATTAGAAATTAGAATCCATCAATGATATCTGGTTGCTAAAATGCGGTTGTAGTGGTGACTGATGTGCAACACCACCAAGACAGATAAACCGGCCAAGGATTTATACCTAGTCTTCCCATTTTTTCTATCTGTATGCCTTGAAAGATGGTGTTAACGCTATTCTTATACGGTATTCTGTAGCATGTAAAAGAACAAGAGAGATCGCAGAGGCGTCATCATTGCAATTTGAAAGCCTAAAATTTTTCTGTAAAAAGTTTTTTGACTGAAAGGTGTAGGCACATCAAATTTTTTTTATCTGCTGCTATCCTTCTTGTCCTCACTTGACCGTAGAGGTGGGAGTGAAAAGGCAAACTGGATTAGGATCTGCCCTCACAGGACACAAGATATATTTTTCTTCAAAAGAATCTGCAAAATCATAGTAAAAATAAAGAATTTGGCAGAAGCATTCGGATGCTCAGATGAGATGCCGACTGCCCCATTACCAGCAGTACAAGATGGGACTCCTAAAAAGTATTTTGGAGTCCTTATGCAGCAATTCACTTCTGCATCATCACATATCTCACAAGGCCTGGGTAATACACCTTCATACAATATTCTTCCCAGTTAATACATTTCGGATCAAAGTCGAACAACCCGGCCTCCTCCACGCCACCGGCTTTCATGGCCATCCTCAATCCCTCCGCGTTGCTGTCATCAAAACTGCAAATAACAAATCAACCATTTAGATGGCCAATTCACTTGTACATGGCTTTGATTAACACAAGGGCCCACCATTAAGAAATAGAGCAATTTTAGTTACCTCCTCATTAGCCACTTGGGAAATATGCTTATATATATATATATATATGTATATATATATACATACATATCCACAGAGAGAGAGAGAGAGAGAGAGAGAGAGAGAGAGAGACCTTCCATCAAAGAAGACGTAGGGTTCGTATAACTCAGCCAAATACATGATGAAATTGTACTTCCTTGTAAGGTCCGCATACAGGCGCCCATAAATATTGAAGAGAGCAAGGTTTGCCAGCCTCAATCCCTAATGCAATTTGAAAATATACTCGTTAGGAAATTTGCCGAAATGACAAGAGTACTCCTCTGTCTGGCCGAGCTTAATTTGAACAGGACGACTGGCAAAAATTAACGCCAGCGGAAACTTCGTCCATTTGGCTTGGGGTTGGATTTAAAGAACATCATTCGAAGGTGGTCAAGGGCAAAGTAATGAGCAAGGTTTTTTCAGAATAAAAATTAACTGTAAGAAAGAAAACAGTTTTCTGAATTTGAGCAAGATTTACCTGTAAGGGCATATTATAGTAGAAATTCATATACTTTTTGAAATCGTCCATGCTAGTGTAGAGAAATGGTTTGCGGACACTAATGGCCTTGCCATCCTTCCCTTTCAAAGGACTCCTGGAGAAGTAGCGGTATGCACAATCTGCTATTATTGATGTCCTCACTGGATTTTGTTTGCTCGTTCCAACATGATAGATGAATGACGCCGATTGTCGGGAATGTGCCACCATGGAAACCACCATAGCATTCACCACCATGTCTGCAGGGATCTGTTCAAGCCATTATTCAAAAGTAAGTCACCCAAGTTCATGCTGAAAGCATCTTGATGGCTTCATGATACAAAACAGAAAATGAGGCTTAGAGATCATTACCACATCCAACGGGAGGTTCACATTTCCTGGAAAACATTTCAACCTGCCCTTGCCATAGCTCATGATTATGCTTCCGGCGGTTCTGCAAATCGAACAATGTTTATGAATAGTTAGTTCTGCGGACAGTTAAAACTGTTCCTCGCTTTTCTTTCCTTCTGAATAAAAAAGAAAGATAATCAGACAATAGTTGTGAGAACCTAAAAACCATACTTTGGAAACAAATCATGAACAATCAATGATAAAAAAACACGTAGTTGTGCTCTGTTCTATCCTGCATATATCACTGTTACAGCAGCTGATGCTCTTCACATGTCACCTGATTTTCCCTGTCGAATCTCTCAATCCCTCTCTCTCTCTCTCTGTCTGCGTAGATGTATTGTGGTATGTATTTTTAGTTATCTTTCTACAACTAACTAAGAGTGTTGATCACGAGTTGGGTATGCCAAATTATTTCTGTACTTGGATCACCAAGTTCGCTTTCATTTTTTTTTTCTTGAACCAAGACAAGGAAATTACCTGAAACCTTCAATCCAACCAGGGAAAGGATCGGCCAAAGTGGCTTCGATTATAGTTGGACGGATGATCACCAACGGCATATCTCTTTTGGACTCACCGATCAGCATTTCTCCCATGGCTTTTGTAAATGCATACGAATTAGGCCAACCAAAAGACCTTGCCCTGAGTGAAGCCAATTAGAGGGAGTAAGTTCACAAGCAACGCTCTCAAAGGATGATCGTCAATCGCCAACTCTCATACATAGCTTTAAAGGAAGAAAGAACTTGTCAGACTGTGCAGGCGATAGGTAAGGGACCGATTAGATAACCTTTTGAGGCCCAATTCTTTCATAGCAGCAGTTTCTTCCGTCTTCTCAACTCCTCTGGCTTGGAGCTCCTTTAGTTCCTTCTTCACTAGCCGCAGCTCTGCTTCAATGTCAAGGTTATTCTGCCCGTTCGGTGTTTCCCCCATTCGGATCGGTTTCTCCAGCATCGCCCCGGACTTGGATCCACAAACATATGCTGAAATTAAGACGAGCCAAACATGTTGGTCATTTTTGTGGAGACAGTTATATGAAAGATCATGGCAGTCTTGAACTACAGAACAGAGAGTAGGTAGGGGACCAAAATTTATGGAACCTGTGGAGACGTGGAGGAACATCTGCAGTTTGTGGCACCGGTGGGCAAAGGCCATCACTCGATCAGCTCCCAGGGCATTAATGTCCAACGCTATGTCATACCTATGCACCGAACCAAAACTTAATGAATAAAGAAAATGCGTAGGATTATATATATATAGATATATATCTTTCCACCGTCCGATCAACGGTAAATAAGAATCCAATCGACTGTTCCATTAAATTGAGTTCAAATAGGTTTTTGACAAGGCCATATAAGAATAATCATATAAATTTTCTGTTCGCCTTGTTGCCTAATGCAAAATCTCTTAGTAAGTGGACATGAGATTGTAGAAGAATCGAACTTCTTTGCAAATGACGACCAAGCTAGAAAAGAGGATTGAATATTCTATCGCCATGCGAGTACTGTGGCATGTACCTTTCATCAAAGGTGGTAGTTGCTGCAACATTGGCAATAATATCGACTTCCTTCATGATCTCCTCTTTGAGATGAAATTCTTGGATCCCCAGGTCCTCCATCGCCATGTCACCGGCGATCGCGCGAATCTTTTCAGAAAGGAAGGAATCGAACCCATCACCGTGCATGTCTTTCAAGACTCTGAACAACTCCTTGCTTATCACCTGCACAAGCGAAATCTAAATTTTATAAGTATTTGCTCGCGACTTATCCTTCTTGAAAAGGGTTTCTGCATGAGATATATTACAATTTTTTTTAATCTTTTCGAAAATATTGAATACTCAAATGTGAAAATTTACGTAGGTAAAAACTGTGAAACAAAAACAAAATTATGATTTTTATTATGAAGGAATTGCATGTTGTTTAAATGGGCAACTTGGCAGCCGGTTATAGCATGCACTTTGATTTTAGTATTGGCTTGCATTCACGACGCATGCTTCTCTTTGGCATACATTACCTGCTTGTCGAGGCGATGCTTGGCTGATTTGGCATCAGAGGCACGGACCAGCAGGTACAAGCGCGTCACCTGTGGCTGAACCCTCAGTATCTTCTCCACAAATACTGCACGTACGTACCCATGAATCAATTAATAAACACCATCCTTACCATAAACTACTAATGCATATAAATAAATATTTTAGGGAGAGGAGAGAAAAAGAGGTTGTTCTGATTACTCTTTGCAAGAAACCCTGTGCAGCCAGTGATTAGGATGCTCTTGTTCTTCAAACTCTGCGCAATGCTATTCAGAGTAGCCATTGGTCTCTGCTAATGGGGAAGTCTTCAAAAACTTAACGCAAGCTCTCTCACAATTACAACAGAGGGAGAAAGCCAAGAATACTCGCAACAGTGGTCTAAGGGGACGCGACAGAGGAGAAAGCAAAGAATACTGGAGTAATGCGGATGCCGTGGCGCAGCTTCAGCATTTATAGCTGCTCATCCGCTCTGTTGCTCCAAGCGTGTCCAATCCAAGGAAGAGTTTTAATTATTTCCCACGTCAAGGTTTTGTAGCACGAAAGGTAAAGCCACCATCTTTGAACGTTGTTAGTAAATTAATAATCCAGCGTTCTCAACTCCTCCAAGTTTCCCGGTCACAGCAGCTCTCGTTGATCACCATTAGCCGCTGCAGCTCCCATATTTTTCACGACTTCCATCATCACCATATGACTAAAAAACGTGGCCTTATCGTATTAAATAGCTTTTAGCCTGCTAGCTACGGTTAGCTAGGCCGCCGCTGATTTCTCTCTTTGCTGCAACGTATTTCATTTTTGGACTGTTGCTTTAGTCTTAATCGCAGAAACAGGGTCTTAGTTTTTGATCTTTTCTGTGACAAGCCATCAACCGAGAACTCAGCGACGTACGGTGGTCTAATAAAAGGTTAGTAAGACCCTGCATTTTCGTCCGAGTACTCATAAACGGGGGAAGTTTTCCAATTCAAGCCCCTGTTTGGCATATGTATGAGGAAACTGGAAGTAAATCTGTAAGAAATGGGAAGGCCGGGAAGTATTAATAATTCGCAAAGGGCGACGACCGGAAAAGGAGTCGGGTTAGGTCCAACCTGACGTCAGAGGAGACAATGAATAGACGGTCACGATACCCTCCTCCTCAATGCACAGCGACGTCAGTAGTATAACAATTGAAAGAAAAGATGACATTCCTTTCATGTTTCCGTTCTTCTCACGGCAAGTAAAGCTACGTTTCATTGCCGCCCAATAAGATCTTAAATCCAGCGATATAGAAAATGTGTAAGATAGGGAAAGGTGAACATATGATTGTATATTTATTTGCTGTGGAAATATGAAGCTCACTGCCGATCCAGTTTATAGGATTCGCCACGTTATTTTGTGCTCAAAGCAAACACGTTCCATACTTAAAATGCGTCTGCAAAGTACCGTATATGAATCAAACAACCAAGACGTGCTATACTTTTGTTCGTGCAGTCAAATTAAGGGGCGCGTGCATGAATCCGATGGTTTGTTTCGTTTATTGATCCCCGCAGGGAAAGCTGTTGGAAGACATTAACGCGTTTCGTTCGGTTTGGTTTAGGGCGGCAAAAGATGGGAGAGGCTGCACGCACTAGACTGGGATGTACGTAGATTAGAATATACATATGCCTCCAAGAGTCCAAGTGATCATTTTTCTTACTACCATCAGGCAAAATATTTGACCAACGACTTCAAAAAAATTTCGACAGTCCCTCATCCATAATCTTGTTATTAATTTTTTGAAATTCTTCCTTAGTCGTCGATTAAATCTCTCGATAATATGCTTAGAAAAAGTTTCAAAAATTTCCTACAAATCTAACTCATGTAGGTGGAGATATAAAATAAATTTAAAAATTAAAGATAAGAACAAATTTATGTCTATATTGAATTTTATTAGCCAAAATTGCTCTATTCTTTGTACATTTTTTATAACTTCATGCAACCCACTTTACACATCTAATTTCTTTTCATGGTTTTTTCTTTTTTCTTAGAATTAAATGTATGAAATTGAATGTTTTTACATGTATTTATGTACTTGCTCGCATGAAGAGTTAACAATTTGAGGAAGTTCTTAAGATATGAGTGGAAGGCATGAATTATGACTCATCCACCCTCTACGGCTACAAGCCCCACGTGGCTCTCAGGGTCTTTTTCGTTTTTAGTGCGAGAGGCATTACTTGTCGCGATTCGCCAACTCGTGCTTTGTCATTTCTGACGTGGCCACAGATCTACAGAACTCGTTTATGATTCATCGTTCTTCAGTTAGTATTCCAAAGCAGGAGGTCTTCTTCTTTCTCGCTGTTAATAGCTACAAGCCTTTTTATGCGCATTTGTGTTTGATCGGTGTTTGGATAACATCTTAAAATCAGATTTTTTGAATCTTTGGGTGCCATCAAAATTGTGTATGAAGAAAACTCAGTTTTGATAAAAACAGCAAAAAACTGGCCCCTCTTTAGGTTATCCAAAATCAGGTTTCAGATGTGTCATAAAAAAAAAAAAAAGGTTTTTGAAAAATTGGGCTTTCATAAAACCAAGTTTTCAAAAAACTGGATTAGATGTGGGTACGCCTCCTGAGAATTTTACACTACAGTGAATCCAATTTGGCCAACATCTGGTTAGATCTCCTAGCTTAAGACTTTTAAATTAGAGGAGCCATATATGAAGGAAGTTTTCAGAACCACGTGCATGCGGTCTCTTGGCATCTCAGGTCACAGAGGACTTGCCTTGATAACAACTCCTTAAAATGTCAGTTCAATTTTTTGAGAGGCATTATGTTTTTCGTATGTGGATCAGGATAACATGAACGCCTTTAAGCTCTTGATCGAGTAAAGTTTTCAACTCTTGAAGCTCGTCTGATACGTTTTTTTCTGATATTGAACAGGGTGGGAATACTTAAAGAGAGACGCACACTCTGATCTCTCCGTCTCTTTCTCCAAATTATCGCACAAGTGACAGAGAAGGGTGCTTCAATATAACAGCCAGCGTGGGTGTTTGAATGCCCCACTGCTTCTTAGGTCCTTCTCTTCTCTATGGAAGGAAGAGCCCTCTTGTAAGGAATTTTTTTTTTTTTTTCTATTGGAGGAGGAGACCAGTCTTCAGTCTTCACAAACAAAATGACTATATAAAGTTTCCAAATAATTTTCAAAATACATAACTATATTTTTCGAAATCATTATGCAAGCCAATTTAGAACTTTTGACCATTTTAGAAGGCAACATTTGCTTTTTCAAATCTTTTTGTTGGGTGAGGGGGCCCCCCTCTTCCCTCCACCCCTGCTGCAATTACGTGTCTTTCTTTATTTCTTACTTTCTCGGCTCTGTAATTACTGCGCCTGTGTGCCGTGATTCATCAACCCGTAGCTGCTTCGCCATTTCTGACTTGTGTTGACCGATCAACACAACTCCCTTATATATGATTCATGATTCTTCATTAATTTCTTATTCCAAAGCGAAAGGTGTCTTTCTTCTTGCTGTTATAGCAAGAAATCAACCTTTTAACTATTATGAGCATTTGTGTTTCATCAAACGAGTTATTTTTTATTTTAGAATCAAAATTCCATACTAGCTACCAAATTCAAAGGAAAATTGGAATTAGAATTTTGATTCCAATTCCAAGTTGAAATGGAAATTTTATTCTGGAATTTTGGTAGCACAATCAAATTCTAAGACTTCAAATGCCTCTTAATGACACATTTGGTGGAACCCAAATTTACCTAATGAAATATTTACTAAAGTTTTGCTCAGACTTTACGTGTACAACTTTTGTCCGGGATAACCTTAAGCAGCACCGTAAAAGTGAGAGAAAGAAGACGAAAATTTTTTATGTGGGTCTGCTTGCGAACAGAATTCACCAAAAAGAAAGATAATTTCATCTTTTTCTTCTGTCACGTAACAATCTCTTCAATACAAGAATTATTAACACACACACACACACACACATATATATCTTTTGGTTCATCAATTAACTTAATCACTAGCCACGTTTCTGTTTACATGTCAAGTGCCATTTCTGCTTGTTTCTAAGAAACTGTTTTATTTCCTCTATCATTGAATTTGAGTCATTTTTCTTATTCGTACACTGCTTCAACTTGTTTCCCGCATGAAGATTCAACATGGGTTGACATCCACACTCACCTACCCGCCAATGGAATTCCGAGATCAGCAAGATTTGGCTAACATAAAACTTTTCCGCTACGTCTGAGAACGAAGCAGGGGAAGTAAATATTTCAGAAGGGCAGATCTCAAGGCCCTATTTGGCACGGTTTTTGAAGGGGGAGGTTCGTCCAAGCAAATACTCTTGCTAACTCAAAGAACTAACCCCAGCGCATCTCACTCAAGAGTATGCCCAGATTAGACAGGTTTGTAGAACAAATCAAAGGTAAAAAGTTTACTCATATTGCAAAATAAAGCGAATACAGAAGCATTCAGATGCTCATATCATGAGCTACACACGTATAGTCCTCTCTACCTTCAGAACAAGAGGATAGCACTAAAAGTATTTTGAGGTCCCCATATGGCAATTCACTTCTGCACCATCGCATATCTCACAAGTCCTGGATAATACACCTTCATACAATATTCTTCCCAGTTAATACATTTAGGATCAAAGTTGAATTGCTCAGCCTCTTTCATGCCAGTGGCTTTCATGACCATCCTCAATCCCTCCGCGTTGCCATCGTCGAATCTGCAAATTAATACCAATCGCCAAAAGCATTGAGATAAACTTTCCAATATTCAACTTAAACTAATGTTCAAGGCCATGTGAAGGCGGCAAGTCTCTATTTAAAGAAAATGCAACGGACTAGTGTTTTCATTTATCATGAAGGGAGGATGATCTTAAAATATAAAAATTCAACTTGTATTGCATGTGAAAACAGTGAAGTACGTGAATAGTTATGATGCTTTGACAAGGTATTATTCGCATTACAAGATTGAACCAGGTAACGGAACAGGATTTGACAAGCAATGTACAGCTGGTTACCATCCTTTTTGTGACAACAATACTGTAACGTTCAATGAGTTAATCCAAGTGCCTGCTTATTAGATGCGCGAGATATATATATATATATATATATATATATATAGAGAGAGAGAGAGAGAGAGAGAGAGAGAGAGAGAAACAGACAGACCTTCCATCAAAGAAGACGTATGGATCGTAGAGCTCCGCCAAGTACATGGCGAAATTGTACTTCCTTGTAAGATCCCTGTGCAAGCGCCCCCAAACGTTGAATAGTGCAAAATTTGCCAGCCTCAATACCTAAAGCAAGTATTAAATTTCCCAATTAGGCAATCTGATGAAATGTCCATTGTCCTCCAATCCTTTCTAGCACTCGAAGTTGGTAAAGATTACTAACTGAATTACTTGATCCAATAAAAGTTTCATCTACTTGGCTTGATCAGGGTTAGATTTTGAAGGCCTATCAAGCGAAAACGTCAAGAGCAGGGCGATTGACATAAATTTTTAATGATGGATTGCCAAAACCATACTACTTATTTGCAATAAAAGAACCAAAAGCTAGAAGATGCATTTTTTCAAGATTTTCCAGCTGTAAGGAAGAAAACTGTTTCTGCATTTCAGTAAGGTTCACCTGTAAGGGCACATTATAGTAGAAATTCATGTACTTCCGGAAATCGTCCAAGCTACTATAGACGAAAAGTTTGTCCACACTAATGTCCCTGCCATCCTTTCCCTTGACTGGATTGTTGGAAAAATAGCGATACGCGCAATCGGCTAGTAGTGAAGTAGTAGTTGGATTTTGTTTGCTCGATCCAACATGATAGATGAATGACTGCGGTTGCCGTGAATGTGCCACCATCGAGACCACCATGGCATTGACCACCATGTCAGCAGGGATCTGTTGGTGCCATTTTTCAAAATTAGTAACTTTCCCAAATTTCATGTCATGCCTTTATGTTAAGCAGAAGAGTAATATCGGCGGTGATCTGTGTTGAGCTACCGATCACGCCTGTAATCTTTAAATATTACGAAAATTGTTGTAGAAGTCAATTCAAATTCTTCTGGATTGTTTCGTGATTACACCAAAACAAAAAATGAGGCTTCGAATCAATAAGGATCGTTACCACATCAATGGGGAGATTGACATTTGACGGGAAACATTTCAACTTGCCCATGCCATAGCTCATGATTACGCTTCCGGCGGTTCTGCAAATCGAACAAGGTTTATGAATACTTGAAAATGTTCCTCACTGTTCTTTCCCTCTCAATGAAAATGAAAGATAATGAAGTAGGGGTGGTAAGATTAACGTAATAACATCAAAACCATATGCAGTTTACAAATCGTCACAAAAATAAAGGAATAATATAATTCTGCTATGTTCCTCTTCCATGTATATGCTACCCTTGCTGCAGCTGATCCTTTTCACGTCTGACCTGTTTTTCACTGTTAAATCTCTCTCTCTCTCTCTCTCTGTGTGTATATATGCTTGTATGTGTGTTAGTTCCCTTACTATAACTAAGAGAGTTGATTAGGAATTGGGTATACCAGATAACTGCTGCACTCGCATCACCAATAATAATTTATTCTCGAACCAGGAAAATGAAATTTACCTGAAACCTTCAATCCATCCAGGGAAAGGATCAACCAAAGTGGATTCAATTATAGTTGGTCGGATGATCACCAAGGGCAGATCTTTTCTGGACTCACCGATCAACATTTCCCCCATGGCCTTCGTAAAAGCATATGAGTTAGGCCAACCAAAAGATCTTGCCCTGAGTGAAAACAATTAGAGGGTGTCAGTTCAAAGCCACGTTGTCTAAGGATGATGACCAACCGGCAACTCTTATATATATAAGGTTTCGAAAGAAGAAAAAACATGTCAAACTGTACGTTTCGGTCGATAGGCAAGGGATCGATTAGGTGACCTTTTGAAGCCCAATTCTTTCATGGCAGCCATTTCTTCCGTCTTCTCAACTCCTCTGGCTCGGAGCTCCTTCAGCTCCTTCTCCGCTAGCCGCAGCTCTGCTTCTATGTCAAGGTTGTTCTGCCCGTTCGGTGTTTCCCCCATTCGGATCGGTTTCTCCATCATCAAACCGGACTTGGACCCGCAAACGTATGCTGAAATTAAGGCGAGCCAAACATGTTGGCCTTTTTTTTTTTTGAGACAGTAATTTGTAATTTACTAAGTCAGGTTATGGCTAAATAACATTTCATGGAGGCCTGACAGCCCTCCCTAATCAGTGAAAAGAATCCATTTTCTCTTAGCTAGGTAGATGAAAGTTCATGGCAGTCTCGAATTACAGAAAGCACGCAGGGGATCGAAATTTACTTAACCTGTGGAGATGTGGAGGAACATCTGCAGTTTCTGGCATCGGTGGGCAAAGGCCACTACTCGATCCGCTCCCAGGGCATTAATGTTCAAAGCTACGTCATACCTGGTCTCAAAACCAAAGTTTAATGAATAAAGAAACATATATATGTATACACCGTTCGATCTACCCTACATATTAATGAAGCCTATCAATTGACCTCTTTAAATTTAGATCAGTACAGAGTTGCATGCCCTTTCATATATACCACATACAAAGGATATTCATATGCCTTCTCTTCTAGGTATCTTTCAAAGAAAACCTCCTTTAGTGAAGTCGACAGAAAATAGAGATGGGACATTTGAGCAACTTGTCGGTATTGCAGTGCACGTACCTTTCATCGAAGGTGGTAGTTGCAGCAACATTGGCAATAATGTCGACATCCTCCATGATCTCTTGTTTGAGATGAGTTTCTTGGATCCCCAGGTCCTCCACTGCCATATCACCGGCGATCGGGCAAATCTTTTCGGAAATGAAGGAATCGAACTCTTCTCCATGCTTAGTTCTCAAGACTCTGAACAATTCCTTGCTTATCACCTACAGAAGTGAATTATTTTTTTTATAAATCCACTGATTTAGTAGTTTGCGTACGTTGCTCCTTCTTCAAAAGCTTGCATCGAGACAAATTTAAAACTTTCTTTTTCATATTTTTCTGAAAATATTCATAATTACAACAAAAGGCATGGTACATCTTACGACAAAAGTATATGTTGTCCCAACCAGCAAAGTCAGTAACCATCTCTGACTTGGGCAGGACCTTTATATGAAATATACATAGGTAGAAATTAGCCGGCTGCCCGATGTCGTCGGATGCACTAAAAGTCTTTACGTAGAAGAATAATAGCACACTTTATTAGTAACGAAAATTTATGATATATCTAGTACCTTGATCTGATAATGTTTTCTGCAATAAATTTAAGTATGATACATTTTGGCAGCATCCGGTAGCCAGTTTATTTCAGTGTGTATGTGTGTGTATATATATATATATATATATATATATATATATATATATATATATATATATATATATATATATATAAATCTGCTAGATATTTCTAAATAACTAAAAAATAAAAATATCCCGCTCAAAAGCACTAGAAGCACTCCACAATGTTGTTGTGTCATAAAACCATCCTAATCCTTGTAGAGCACTATTTCTTAGCGACAGGTTTTTAACTTTAGCTATCCTACATGGGTCAGATTTAAACCCCAGATATTACCCCATGAATTTACCAAAGGCCGAAACATTTACATCCCAAGCATGTTACCTGCGCGTCGAGGCGATGCTTGGCTGATTTAGCATCAGAGGCACGGACAAGCAGGTAGAGGCGCTTCACCTGTGGCTGAACCCTCAGTATCTTCTCCACAAATACTGCATCCGCAACCCACCAGCATAAGTAAACTACTCATAAATATATATTTTCTAGAGGGGGAGAGAGATATTGTGAGGTTGTTCTCATTACTCTTTGCAAGAAAGCCGGTGCTGCCGGTGATGAAGATGCTCTTGTTCTCCAAACTCTGCGCAATGCTGCTGAGAGTAGGCATTTTTACTCTCTAGCTGTATGTATGTATGTATGGTCTTCTGATAGTGAACTTAAGAGAGACGCACACTCTGATCTCTCTCTCTTGCTGTGCAAATTATCGCACAAGAGACCGAGAAGGGCGCTTCAATATCAGCGCGTTGGGTGTTTGAATGCGTCGGTGCTGCTCTGTGCTTGAAGGCTCCTCTCTATTTATAGCTGCGGAAATTCTGCAAGTGCTTCCAACCAAACATCTCCCATGGGCAATGTGCACACGTCAACGTGCATCGACCACGAAACGCATACTCTCTAGTTCCGGAAAGACATGTGATGGGCTCCATCTTGAATCGACCCTATCGCGACACCTTTCTTTTTCAACGCTAATATTTTATCACACTTTTCCACCTACTTTTTTTTCATGTTTTATGTTCGTTTTTATTTTTACAATAAACTTATCCACTAATGTCTGGTAAATTATATAAACTTAAACACACTTGAAATATCTCAGCCCAAATGTGATTTGTTTTTAATAACCATCCTACTGGTCTTTTGATAAAAAAATGCATAAAAAGCAACATTTTGGCTGTTACGAGCCATTGGAAGAACGGTCAATATGTGTTGCCTTAGAGATTCTCAGAGCCAATAAATCTGTTTTGTAGAAATTAGAAATTAATTGACAGATCATGTTTCGCAGAATATTTTTAATTTAACATTCAAGCTTTTTGTTCTTTTAGTTTGTGTTTGATTCTCCACATATCAGTTTTTATCAAGTTGTGGATGTCAGCATCCACTACCAACAGGGAACACAAATCTACACTTATAATTAAAAAAAACGTAGATTTGAGATCCGGTTGAAGAGGAAGGGTCGATCCTCAAAATTGCAGATTGATCTGAAACAATCAAACAGGTCTTTTGTAGTTGTAAAAGATACTTCCAAAGGTCAGATCAGATGTGAGAAGAGAGGATGGCACATTCAACGGGGAGCAGGAGGAAAAGATAGCTAAAGAGCAAAGGGGAGCCGTAAAAGAACAGTCAACTGTTGAACATAAGGATGTTCAAGGCCCCACTTGAACACATTCATTTATTTAAATAAATTCGAATCGTAAACAAGTCAAGCGCGAGTCACATGATGAATTCGACTTATTTAAACTCGAGTCTACTCGTGTACAATTGTTTCCTGAAACAATAAGATTAATGCATGACGGGGGCGGCATTAACATCATACAACTTGAATGGCGTTTCTGAACAAGGGATGAAATGCTGGGGCTGCGTGAAAATATAATTATAAAACATGAAAAAAAAGCCTGCTTCTTTGTAATGGGAATGGGATAGGTGCAGGCCAGTTACCGTTTTTAACTTTCAAAGTGTAACTTATTGTGCCCCAAATGAGGGGTCACTGTACCAAAGTAAGACCCTGTACCCCGTCGGATGAAAGACCATCCAAATGCCAACTCAATGTGCTACAAATGAGGGATTGCTGACAAAAAAGTTGAAGTGTTGTGGGAGCAACACCTCTAAACATCAAAGTATATCATCTAAGATGAATGTCAACTCATTGTGCTGTGAAGAAGACTCATTGTGCTGTGAACAAGAGGTTACCAATACACAAGTTGAAGCGCGGTGAGACCAACACCTCTAAGCACCAACATGTATAAAGAGGGATTGAGTAAAAATTTTGACCTTTTTCAAACAGTGGGTTGGCTGACCCAAAATCTCACCAAAAAATTTTTGACAGTAAACACGTTCCGTTGTTGGAAAACAAAAAAGATTTGTTACCACCTTGTCCTTGTAGGTTGTTGTATTATGAATGAGTAGGATTGACTGTGACTTGCAATGAGGCGGTCCTCTCCTAACCCATCGAGTCACGTGGGGAACGATAAATACCCGTGTGGGGCGTGTTGTTTTCTCCCCTGTTTCCGAAGCATGAAGCCCAATGTCCGTCAACTTCACGTATTAATTAAAGTTACTCAAACAGGGAATGAGGATTTCATGCTTCGCTACACTTACCAATGTCTCGCTCTTTTTCTGGCTACTGGTTTTCTTTGTAACTACTCTACTCGAAAGAATTCCAGTTATTCAAGTTTGTTAATGATCTTATTTCCTCTACCACATATATATATATATAATGGGCGATCCCATACGTAGAGAGACGCTCAAGTGTCTAAGGTGCGTGTCGATATGAACATGGCTTGTCGGTTGGTAAAGACTAACCATACGTAGAGAGCAAGAGAGACGCATCTTTCTTGCAAGCTGTTCGACTAGTGCGTGCTGATGTTGTTGAAAGGTTGCATCATGCATGTAGTTGAAGGTGAAGGCTGCGGCTTGGCACCAGAATTCAATATTTGTATGTTTAACTTAATTTTATGGCGACGAAAGTTGGATGGAAGGCCGCTGGAGGTTGGATCTGTCAAAATTGGCCCTCTAAATTGATTATATGGAACGAAACCTTTGATCAGTTCAATGTTGTGGGCAGGGACAGCTACTTGAAAGAAACCAAAAGAGAGATGAGGTAGGTTCATTCACGTGAAGAGGTGGACGGATGCACATGCACATTTACGCCAACGAATGGCAAAGAAACTCCGGTTGATCGCAACCAGAAACTTGCCGGTGCATCACATCCTCATTAAATAAGGAAAATTAACTTTGCAAAAACGTGGTTATTTTATCGTAAAATAACTATCCCACGCAGAGCAATTGGTAGATCTCAGATCATCACTAGGTCAATGACAAAACCCAGTCCCTTCAAAATTAATTGTTTACATGTCCTTTTTTGCACAATCGACCACGTAAGTATGATCTTGATAATGTTTTGATGATAAACATATAATAAGTTAATCGTTTTTTGAATCAAGTAATGTTTTTTTTTTTTATAGTAGTAAAAAATCAGCCACTCTTATAACTATAAAATTTTACTAGCAGAGCAATTATTAGAAAAAAAGTTGAATTATATGCTTTTGATTTTTGAGTTCAGACAACCTTCTACTATGCATTCGTATTTATTTTTTAGCCGAAGACAGGCTTTAGATCATGTATTTCTAGCATAAACATGGACCATCTTAATATCTCGAAAAATGAATTAAATGTTATTTTTGTTAAATAAGTTTGTGTCGAATTTACGTATAAGTTATAATTTCATTGTGGTCTTCGCAGCACAGTGCAAGTACTTCAGCACCATCACAACATTTGCGTTGATTCATTCTCAGAACTAAGAACAATAATATCGTTGCAAATAACATAGTCTCCGTAGCATAGTAGGCGACGACCTTAAAATCTTATGTACATTTAAGGGTGGGCAACAGGCCCGGTATCCGATAAGTAGTTGGGCATCTAACTCGTGACGGGCCGAGCTTGGACTGGGTACTTGATAGTTGGGCATAACTATCAAACCCTACAAAACTACTTATCAAGCCAGACTGGCCGGAGCTGGGTATTGGGGGCTTGACCCAGCCCGATATATATGGCTCCCTTAAAAATTCTTCGTGTACCACTAATAACTCTCTTAAAAACACTTGATTCATCGATATGTATTTTTGAGTTAATAAAAACTGAAGTGTAAAGAGTTTCAAATTATGAGTAAACATGAACCTGGTACTCAGATGGGTATGAAGTTGATAGTCTAGCCCTGCTCAATAACCAAGCGGGCTGGGCTTGGTCAGCCGCCAAAGGATTTGGGCCAGCTCGAACCTGACTTTGTTGAGCCTTGGCCCGGCCCAACTCAGCCCAATGTCCAGCATTATGTGCATTGCATTATTTGTCACTAATCTTTTTATCATTAGTATATCGACGCATACTGGACCAGACATACTCGCCTATGCTGCCCCATATCTCCCCAAAACCGACTTTGTTGAGCCTTGAACCAGCTCAGCCCCGCCCAATGCCCAGCTTTATTTACATTGCATTATTTGTCGCTTATTTTTTTATAATTAGTATATCGACGGATACCAGAGCAGATATATTTGCCTATGCTGCCCCGTATCTCTCGGCAGATACATTAATCTGGGCATGAAATCAAAATTCGTTGGAATTTGGTCGTTTGCATTTCATTGAGGTTTACGTCCTTTTTAGACATTCAATGGCATATACATGCACCCTTTTGGGTCAAGACGTTCAACGACATGATACATAGCTGACTCGATCTTCATATAATATCAAATTAGACAGAATCAAGTCATTTCACTAGTAATAGGGCAGACTTCGACCATATACTGGCCATCTAAGCAAAAAAATACTCATTCGGCCTAATTGACGACGAGATGGTTGGTCTTCCTTTGTCTAATTGGTCTTTACCTGCAATATTAAATATGAATTAGTTTGGCACACTCATATGCAATGAATTCTTACATGCTACAAACTTGTTAAATTATGCAGCAGCGATATGGATTTAAGTGCTAATTACAATCCATCTTATTCAACTGTACAGTGATTGTTACTTCATTAACATATTGTTACAGGCGATGTGCTTTTTACGTGTTTAATGCATATACTGTATGCCATTTTTTGTTACATTGGTGCCCAATTACATAACTTATTCTATGGTTGTTTTATTTATATTATATATTTTAATTATTTTTCCTGAAGCTTATGCACAACTCCTTTTAGCCTTTGGTGTCTGGCCTCACTTCGACATACATTGAACACGACAATGACAATCTGTGACTTTGAAAACGAAAATTAGGTGGAGTCACCCTAGCTATAGCTTCTACTAAGTTGTCAATATCAGTTTCCCGAATTAAGTCGTTACAACCCCAAAAAAGAAAAATTCATTGAATCAAATTAAGTGCTCACAACCGTTTCTTGAACTTTTAGAAAGCAAAACTGGTTTGATGGTTTTCTGTTGTCTGTCAATTCAGTCCGGATGTCAGCCCATTAATTAAAAGTTGGGTACATATTGGCTGGCTTCAAACTCGTTTCTCTCTTCAAATCCAGACCACATGGGAAGGTGCTCCGAATATGTCGCCCACCAGGGGATGTGGGCTCTGTGGACAGGTTGGGACGTGGATCGTTCATGGCCCCCTTCAGATTAACCTGTTCTTTAATTTGGAGTACGTGTATGCATGAATCTGAGTCAAAAGTAATGAAAGGGAATAATAAGTTTTCTAGATGGATCGGCATTCGAACATCCTTTGATGTTGATGTGTTATTTGGTAACACTAATAGTTGCTTGATTAAGCAATCTTTGAGTCAGGTTTATAAAACAGTAACTATCTAGCTATTCTTATAACTTGCACTTTTGATAGGACATGTCTTTTACGCGACCATCGTTCACCAACAAACTCACTCGTGGGCATTTTAAAAGCTGAAAACTACTAATTTGTGAAAGAGATACTTTTAAATGCATTCCATATGTAACAATAGCCACATTATTGCTCCTACTGTTTGAGGAAGAGGAGTCATGTCGTCAACTGGTGTTTGATCCCATGAGCGAGGCACCATGGCCACATACTTTAGTCCTACAATGTAGAAGCACCAACATTTCCCCCTTGGACATGAGAGACTAACATGGCCCTCCCACTTTCAATGATGGAGCCAAGGGAGGGCCGGTAGGAGCCTTCGTCCCCCTCAAAAGCAAACAGGTTTCATACATACTCTTCCAAAGTAGGGTATAGGAACTAAAAAGCGACCAAGACCTGTTCCACTTTTGTTCATGCAGTCAAATTAAGACCCACGTACATGCAAGTGAATGAATCCAATCGATTCTTTACTTTATTGATCCCTGCAAGGAGCGCTGGTTTTTCCATTGAAAGCGTAAGACTTTAAAGGCCTTTGGCTTACAGCAGCAAAAGATGAGATTGAGTTGCATGCACACTTTTGTGCGCGTGCACACAACAAGTATGCATCAAAGGAGGGTGGGGGTATTTTTTTTGAGATTTTTTTAATAAAATAAAGGACATTTTAAACTTTTTTTGCTCTTTTTTAAATTCTTTTTGCCTTTTAAAAAAGTATTTTAATAAGGGTGCTTTGGTCATTGTATACCTTATACATGGATTTCCATGAAAACAGAAGTATGCATGCTGATAACCAGCTTAGGCGAAAGATGGGAGAGGCTACTCAGATGTACCTAGGTTGGAATATATATGCCTCCAAAAGTTCATTTTTCTATTAAAATTATAGCTTGCATCATGCAACATATTTGACCAGGGCCTTTTAACACGTCTTTTGGAGCGAACCAACGACTTCAAATAATTTGGAACACCCGTCATCCTTAGTCTGGTTAATAATATTTTGAAATGCTTGCTTATTCTAATTCGATTGTCTCTCGAAACGTTGCTATTTTTGCCTACAAATCTAACTCATGTAGGTGGACATGTAAAATAAATTTAAGAAAATATAAAAATAATTAAAGATAGTAACAATTTTATGTCTGCATTGAATTTTATTGGCCAAAAGCTGATATGTTATTATTACATTGTAAAACTTCATAGAACCTACTTTACACATCTAGCTTACTTTCACGGTTCTTTTGTTCTTTCTTGGAATTATATGTATGAACTTGAATGTCTTTACTTGTATTTATATACCTGCGTTCTTCTGTGGACAATTAACAGTTTGAGGAAGTGAGATAACCGTGGAAGGCATGAATTGCGACTCGTCCATTTTCTATGTTTTATTTGTCGGTGTGCATCTTTTCAGGAGTACGCCACCCTTGTGTAAAAAATGATCATGCGCCGAAAGTATATCATATAATTTGAATGTATGTTTACTTCAATATCCTAGCATTGGATGTACACAATAAACATTTTAATCTTGTTGTTATCTCATAACTTTTTCATTATCTCATATCTCTATCATTATATCATACTCATTATCTCCTACTCTTGTCATTATCTATTACCTAAACGTCTGAGATAATGACAAAATGTGGAATGAGATAATGACAAGGGCATGAGATAACAACAAGGGTATGACATGAGGACTATGAGATGATGACATGAGCGAGGCAAAAAAGACTAAGAAGTTTCTTTGTTGGTCAGGGGCGAAACCAGGATTTCGTTTAGGGATAGGCCAAATAATCTGACCTCAAATTTGGGTAGGGCTAAACTGAACCTAAACAAAAAAAAACATTGAACAACTTTTTTTTTTTAATGTAAATTTGTTTTTCCAGCTAGTGTGGGGCGGGCCACGGCCTAGGCGCCCCCAGAGTATATTAGTCATAATGATCTGCATGTAAGAAGTGACACAATCATTTGGTTTCAACTTTATCAAATCCCAAAACCTTACTTTTTTTCATGTTTTTTGTCTGTCACTACAAAAGTTTTTGGTTTTCTATTAACTAGGGGTACTTTTCTTCATTACTATAGTGCTGCATGAAAATTTTGTGTATGGCACAGCGTATATAAGCCGCTTCATTTTATCAGTGATGGGTCTGTCATGTTTAATTGTTAGATAAAAAAAAATGACCTTACAAATACACATTAGTTTGCCTCTATAGATCCAACCCCCATCCACATCGACCCTACATATGTTGACGCCCTAAATATGAGAGCAGCACTACAAAGAAAAGTGGATTTACTCACTGCCAGAAAATGTTGGTAAAATGGCAATGCACGTTGGTAAAATTTTTATCAATGTCTATGTCGGTCGTCCGTGAAGAAAAAATGTCCATAAAAACTTTCAATGACATTTCTAAAACACCCATCACTGTGCGCGTTGGTGTAGGCATCATCACCGATACTTCCTAAACGTAATTTAATAGACGATTAGTGATGTTGGTAAAAAACTTTTGCCAACATCCATATGAAAGCTGATAAAAAAAATTTTTGGACACCTAGCAGGTGTTTCTTGACTGAAATGAATGGCAAGACTACCTTCATGGAAGACCTGTACGTGTGTATATATATATATATACTCAATTCCAATTGATTCGAATCTAACCCTACCTATTCACGTCCTAAGCTTTTTACCAGGATGTCGAGATTGATGTTTGGCAGATTATCGAGGGCACGGATCAAAAGGTGTAAGTGTTTCACATGCGCCATAGATCAGTGTCTTTTTCACCCGAAACTCGGGCTCGGGCTCAGACCCATTTTGACAAATAAGACCAGAACTCGAACCCAAGTCCGACCTGATTAAATTAAAAAAATATATTTTTAATATAAAGTAATATATAAATATAGTTAATTATAATAAAATATTATAATTATATATAAAAATAATAAAGTATATATTAAAAAATATTGTCAAGCTGCACCGGTCTTGTCCGGCCCACCCGAGCTGTTCCAGTGGTCTTTTTTTCCCGGCCCAAGTCAGGTCGGGTACCCGTCGATGTCCAGCCTTACCTTACTTCTACTTGTTCTTTCCTTCCGCCATCAGTATCACTGTCTCTCTATCACTTTCTCCCTTTTCTCTTGACTGGGATTTTGATTAGCTTAGGTTTCATTTGGGATTTTTTTGTGTTTGATATCAGATTTATGTGTTTTTTTATGTTTGCCCTTCCTTTTCATTGCTCTAATTAACTGATATCAGGTTTGTTGATGAATTCAGGCTCCACAAAACTGGAACAAATTGGGCCGCAACATCATACTCCCGATTCAAAAGAACATACTTATTGCAGCTTTTTGGACATCAGATGCCAAGGAAAATTATCACTTTATTTTCTTTCCCGTTATAGTTTCTATAGGCAGTCGTAGTCGCCCCAGACAGATCGGTTGTTTCATTCCGCCACCACGTTCAATTTCCGAAATTGATAGTCAATAATTTGAAGCTTTAACAGGTTCAATTTGTACAGGATTGCAACTGTTTGCTAGTATGTTTGGCCCCTGCCCTGCAAATCCGGCGCCCTGGCCGTTGGTATTGTGTATTAATATCTTACTGACCCACCCTGACCTAGAAACGACTTTTCTGTGGATTTTCTTCCAATCATGCAGGCAGGGGAAAGGGGTGCGACTCTATCTCTGCTGCGGATGGCATCATTTAGGTCTCGTTTGATGCCCATGAAGTCTTTTACCTGGTCAAACTACCATTGTATGGAAAGAAGATTTTTTGGTGGAAAAAATTTGGACCTAAAGACTTCCAACTTTTTTGCATGGGATTTTTTTCCGATTTCAATATGGTAAAATTTCTTCTTGATGCAGCAGAAAAACCATACAAACTTTTAAAAAATCCACCTTGTACAGTATTTTTCTTGTACACCAAAAGGGGCCTTAGTGCTTGTTTTTTGTTTGTTTGTTAACAAATTAAGAGATGCTCTCGGCTGAATGGCCGCTGTTCCATGTTCCCCTGTTTGTCATTCTCTGTTGTTTCCCTCTTTGTTTCAACGCACAGAGGGCTCGCTGCTTACAAAAGCACCGAATGAAGAGTCTCCCCTTGCTTTGAGTCTCCATTTTTATTTTTCCTAGTTTTATTGGACATGCAAAGCACAAAGCTTTCTGTACAGAAAAACTCTTTGTAATCTTCTTTTTTTCGGTGTTCCTTATTTTGAGACACAATTATAAAAAGAAATATGGCACTGGGGCTGCGAACTATCATTTTTCAGTTTTTGATTTTTTTTTTTTTTTTTTGCTAAAGGATCAGGTACTTGATAATGCAGGGACACAATGCTTTGACATTCATATATATATATATATATATAATTTCTTGAAGCAATCTATTGCAACCATTGGTGTGATCTTACTTTGCTTGTATACGCCAAAACATGTTTGTATTACTAGATAGTTGATGTTACAGAAACATGTTAAGGCAGTATTGAAGCATATGTTACTGGAAAACAAAGAACGAAGCATTGGTGAATTACCTTGAGCTCAATGTGATCAATTTTTCTTAACCTTATGCATATGCGTCTCACAGATGATGATTGGCTGCTTTTGTAGGTTACTCTAATCAAAGAAAGTGAGGAATCAACGAAGTGCGGCCAGCCAGCAGGTTTTCCTTCTTCTCCTTTTCTGCGCTATGGCTTGTTGCCTTCTAGAAAAATATTGTGCAAAAAAAGTTGTAGTTGAAGACGATCACCAAGTGGGCACTCCCACTAACATTTGGACTCCTTTCAATGATTTCTGGGGTTACTCCCCATATTGACTGTTTATATCTTTACTGTTTTTTATTGTGAAGAACAACCTTCAACAATCATATATCTGATTGCCTGTAATATGATTATCATTTGTAATCTCGGCAGGTTGTAATTTTTGTACTAATTGTTTTAATTATGTCAAAGTAAAATTATTTAAAAAAAATTAAAAAGTCATCTCTGGCGATAAGCATTTAGCCAGAAATAGCCATATCTGGCACTCAACAAGCGCTGGTGATGTCCGGTCTTTGGCGCTATACCTGTGCAAGAGCCGACCACAGCCCTGACACTATGTTTTTATTGCCATACTCTTGAGCGCATCTCACTCGAGAGTATACCCAGATTAGGCATGTTTGTAGAAGAAAAGAGAAAATGTTTACTCATATTGCAAACTAAAACGAATACAGAAGCATTCAGAGGCTCATATCATGAGCTACACATGAAGTATAGTCCTCTCTACCTTCAGAACAAGAGGATAGTACGAAAAGTATTTTACGGTCCCCTTATGGCAATTCACTTCTGCACCATCGCATATTTCACAAGTCCCGGATAATACACCTTCATACAATATTCTTCCCAGTTAATACATTTGGGATCAAAGTTGAATAGCTCGGCCTCTTTCATGCCACTGGCTTTCATGGCCATCCTCAATCCCTCCGCGCTGCTATCGTCGAATCTGCAAATTAACATCAAATCGCCAAAAGCATTGAGATAAACTTTCCAATATTCAACTCAAACTAATATTCAAGGCCATGTGAAGGCGAAAAGTCTCTATTTAAAGTAAATGCAACGGACTAATGTTTTCAATTATCATGAAGGGAGGATGATCTTAAAATATAAAAATTCAACTTGTATTGCATGTGAAAATACGTGAATAATTAGGATGCTTTGACAAGGTATTATTTGCATTACAAGATCGAACCAGGTAACGGAATAGGATTTGACAAACAATGTACAGCTGGTTAGCACCCTTTTTATGACAACAATACTGTAACGTTCAATGAGTTAATCCAAGTGTCTGCTTATTAGCTGAGCGATATATATATATATATATATATATATATATATATATATATATATATATATATATATATATATAGAGAGAGAGAGAGAGAGAGAGACCTTCCATCAAAGAAGACGTATGGATCGTAGAGCTCCGCCAAGTACATGGCGAAATTGTACTTCCTTGTAAGATCCCTGTGCAAGCGCCCCCAAACGTTGAACAGTGCAAAATTTGCCAGCCTCAATACCTAAAGCAAGTACTAAATTTCTCAATTAGGAAATCTGATGAAATGAACATAGTCCGCCAATCATTTCAGGAACTCGAAGTTGGTAAAGATTACTAATTGAATTACTTGATCCAATAAAGGTTTCATCTACTTGGCTTGATCAGGGTTAGATTTTGAAGGCCTATCATGCGAAAAACGTCAAGAGCGGAGCGATTGACATAAATTTTTAATGGATTGCCAAAACCATAATACTTAGTTGCAATAAAATAACCAAAGGCAAGGAGATGGATTTTTTTCAAGATTTACCAGCTGTGAGGATGAAAACTGTTTCTGATTTCTGTAAGATTTACCTGTAAGGGCACATTATAGTAGAAATTCATGTACTTCTTGAAATCATCCAAGCTAGTATAGAGGAAAAGTTTGTCCACACTAATGGCCCTGCCATCCTTCCCCTTGACTGGATTGTTGGAAAAGTAGCGATGCGCGCAATCGGCTAGTAGTGAAGTAGTAGTTGGATTTTGTTTGCTCGATCCGACATGGTAGATGAATGCCTGCGGTTGCCATGAATGTGCCACCATCGAGACCACCATGGCATTTACCACCATGTCAGCAGGGATCTGTTGGTGCCATTTTTCAAAATTAGTAGCTTTCCCAAATTTCATGTCATGCCTATATGTTAAGCAGAAGAGTAATATCGGCGGTGATCCGTGTTGAGCTACCGATCACGCCTGTAATCTTTAAATATTACGAAAATTGTCGTAGAAGTCAATTCAACTTCTTCTTGATTGTTTCGTGATTACAGCAAAACAGAAAATGAGGCCTCGAATCAATAAGGATCATTACCACATCAATGGGGAAATCGACATTTGACGGGAAACATTTCAACTTCCCCTTGCCATAGCTCATGATTACGCTTCCGGCGGTTCTGCAAATCGAACAAGGTTTACGAATAGTTCAAATTGTTTCTCGCTGTTCTTTCCCTCTCAATGAAAATGAAAGATAATGAAGTAGGAGTGGTAAGATTAACCTAATAACATCAAAACCACACGCAGTTAACAAGTCCTAAACTATCGATCACAAAAATGAAGGAACATATATAATTCTGCTATGTTCCCCTTTCCTGTTTATGCTACTCCTGCTGCAGCGGATCCTTTTCACGTCTGACCTGTTTTTCACTTTCAAATCACACTCTCTCTCTCCCTCTGTGTGTGTATGCATGTTCGTTCAACCTGTATGACTAAGAGAGTTGATTACGACTTGGGCATGCCAGATTACTACTGCACTCGCATCACCAATAATAATTTATTCTTGAACCCGGAAAATGAAATTTACCTGAAACCTTCAATCCAACCAGGGAAAGGATCAACCAAAGTGGATTCAATTATAGTTGGACGGATGATCACCAAGGGCAAATCTTTTCTGGACTCACCGATCAACATTTCCCCCATGGCCTTCGTAAAAGCATACGAATTAGGCCAACCAAAAGACCTTGCCCTGAGTGAAAACAGTTAGAGGGTTTCAGTTCAAAGCCACTCTTATAAAGAAGAAAAAACATGTCAAGCTGTACGTTTCGGTCGATAGGCAAGGGATCGATTAGGTGACCTTTTGAAGCCCAGTTCTTTCATGGCAGCAGTTTCTTCCGTCTTCTCAACTCCTCTGGCTCGGAGCTCCTTCAGCTCCTTCTCCGCTAGCCGCAGCTCTGCTTCTATGTCAAGGTTGTTCTGCCCGTTCGCTGTTTCCCCCATTCGGATCGGTTTCTCCAACACCAACCCGGACTTGCACCCGCAAACGTATGCTGAAATTAAGGCGAATCAAACATGTTGGTCTTTTATGGCTAAATAACATTTCACGGAGGCCTGACAAACGCTCCCTATCAGTTAAAGGAACCCATTTTTTCTTAGCTTGGTGGACGAAAGATCATGGAAGTCTCGAATTACAGAAAGCACGTACGAGATCGAAATTTACTTAACCTGTGGAGACGTGGAGGAACATCTGCAGTTTGTGGCATCGTTGGGCAAAGGCCATTACTCGATCAGCTCCCATGGCATTAATGTTCAAAGCTACGTCATACCTGTGCTCCAAAGCAAAGTTTAATGAATAAAAAAACACACACGTATATATACACCGTTCGATCTACCCTAGATATTAATGAAACCTATCAATTGAACCTCTTTAAAGTTAGATCAGTACAGAGGTGCATGCTTTTTTTTATGCCACATACGAAGAATATGCATATGCCTTCTCTTCTTCATGTCTTTCAAAGAAAACCTCTTTTAGTGAAATCGACAGAAAATAGAGCTGCGACATTTGACCAACATGTCGGTATTGCAGTGCACGTACCTTTCATCGAAGCTGGTAGTTGCAGCAACATTGGCAATAATATCGACTTCCTCCATGATCTCCTGTTTGAGATGAGTCTCTTGGATCCCCAGGTCCTCCACTGCCATATCACCGGCGATCGGGCAAATCTTTTCGGAAATGAAGGAATCGAACTCGTCTCCATGCTTAGTTCTCAGGACTCTGAACAATTCCTTGCTTATCACCTACAGAAGTGAATTATTTGCTTATAAATCCACTGATTCATTAGTTTGCGTACGTTGCTCCGTCGTGAGGGTCCATTTAGATAAATTTCAAACTTTTTTTAGAAAATATTCATCGTTACAACAAAAGACACGTTACTTCTTTCGATAAAAGTGCATGTTCCGCCAAACAGCAGAGTCTCTAACCATTGACTTCGACAGAACCTTCATATAAACATACATAGATAGAAATTTGCTGGCTTCCCGATGTCGTCCGATGCTAAATAATTAAATATATCACTTAAAGTCTTTACATCCATGACTATGAGGCACATTTTATTATATAGCGAAAGCTTATGACATCTCTAGTATCAGCAGATAATGTTCTTTACAATGGATTTAATTATTATACATCCAGTCGCAGCCAGTTGATTTGAGTTTTTCATATATATATATATATATATATATATATATATATATATATATATATATATATATATATATATATATATATATATATATATATATATCTGCTACATGTTATTAAAGGACTAAAAATTAAAAATATACCGCTCAAACATATATATATATGTGTGTGTGTGTGTGCGTGTGTGTGTGTGTGCGTCTGCTAAATGTTATTAGATGATTAAAAATTAAAAATATACCACTCAAAACAACATGGTTAAAACACTACAAACCTTTGTTAAAAGCACTTTCAAATATTGTTGTACCACAAACCATTGCTAATCCTTCTAGACCACTATTTCTTAGCAACAGGTTTTGAAATTTTAGTTGTCCACAACAGTTAGATTCAAACCCCATATATTACCCCATGAATTTACCTGAGTCCGATACGATAACATGGCTAGTATGTTACCTGCGTATCGATGCGACGCTTGGCTGATTTAGCATCAGAGGCACGGACAAGCAGATACAAACGCTTCACCTGTGGCTGAACCCTCAGTATCTTCTCCACAAATACTGCACCCGCAACCCAACAGCATAAGAAAACTACCCATACATATATATTTTCTAGAGGGGGAGAGAGAGAGTGTGAGGTTGTTCTCATTACTCTTTGCAAGAAAGCCAGTGCTGCCGGTGATTAAGATGCTCTTGTTCTCTAAACTCTGGGCAATGCTGTTGAGAGTAGCCATTTTCGCTCTCTAGCTATATGTATGTATAGTCTCTGATAATGAACTTAAGAGAGACGCACACTCTGATCTATCTCTCTCTCGCTTATCGCACAAGAGACCGAGAAGGACGCTTCAATATAAGCGCGTTGGGTGTTTGAATGCGTCAGTGCTGCTTCTCTGCTTGAAGGTCCTTCTCTATTTATAGCTGCAGAAATTCTCCATCGACCCCGAAAATCCCTCTTCTTTCCTAAAGGCATGTGATGGGGTCCGTCTTGAATCAGTCCCATCCCAAAGAGATTGAGTTGCACACGCTGGTCGGTGCATGCTACAATGGTAAGCCAAAAAGTTTTTAAATGTTTCATTTGCTTTTATCACTCTTCTCACTTTTTGCTCTTCTTTTTTAAGTGTTTCATTTGCTTTTATTTTTGTTTTCACAATAAACTTATCCACTAATGATTGGTAACTTATAGAAAGTTAAACAGACTTAAAATATTAATTCAGTCCAACTGTGACTTGTTTTTAATAAATAAACACATAAAAACAATCCTACCCATCCTATTGGTCTTTCAAAAATGATGCAGAAAAAACAGCACTTTGGGTGTCACGGACCATTTGGAGAACAATGAATATGCTGCCTTAGAGATTTTCAGCTACAATAAATCCTTTTATAGAAGGTAGAAGTTAATTGACAGATCATGCGTCATAGAATCTTCTTACTGAAATATTGAAGGTTTGTCTTGTCTTCCGTCGCTGTTTGATATATCTAAAATCACGAAATTTAGAATTAAAATGTTTAATGTTTAAAAAAATAAAATTGTTGAACAAACCGGGTAGTTTGTTTTTGAAATTGAGAAACTGAAATCTACAATTTTGATTTCATTCCAGTTTTACGAAGAATTATTATGATTATGAAATTTTTTATTTTTAAATCAAAATTTCAAACCATCAAACGCCTTCTTAGGATCAACTGTTTTGTTAAATGAGCTGACCTGGAACTTAAATTAAAATTCAACCTTGTAAACGGGTCAAGCACGAGCAGAGGCGAAGCCACGCCCGGTGCCCTCAAAGTTCTTTATTTACAGTTAATATTTTTAAATATTTGGTGCTTCTAAAAAAATTTTCTACCTCTATCACTGAGCACGAGTCACGAAATGAATTGGGACATAACTCGTTCTTAATTCGTCATGCTTATTGAGTTCAGTCGTAATGACAGTGGGATTGAATGTGACTTGTGGCCTTCTCTTAACCAATCGAGCCACGTGGGGAACTATAAATCCCGTCATATGCCATGTGGGGGGCATGTTTTTTTTTCTCCCTAGTTTCCGAAGCATGCATGAAGCCCAAGGTTCGTCAACTTCACGTATTAACTAAAGTTACTCAAAAAGGGAATAGGGATTTCATGCTCTGCATGTTTTTTGTGAGGTGATATTAAAATGCGCCTGTTTTTACGTGTGTTCTTCAATCCAACAAGGCCCTTCAACAACCCTCCATTTCCTGTGTTTTGCGTAAATTAATCTCACGATTGTATCGGCTTATTTCTTGTTAGTATATAAGGTAAGTAATCTCCCATCAATATTGCCGGAAAAAAACGAAATGAAAGGGCTAGCCAAAATGAACTACCTCTTTCTTGCGGGAAATGCCTCACATGTAATGTAATCGATGACATGCAGCAGTAAAACTTTTTCTTGCTCTTAAAGAAAACTTCCTTCATTAGTGTGTAATCGAGAAATTATTTTATTTGGCAACACATGGAGAAGATTTACGAGATCCTCCACCTCCAGTGTAGGAGGCATGCTGAAGCGAGCGTCCGACTCGTTATTTTCAGTTTTTTCTTTCTTTCTTTTTTTCGTCACGGGAGACAGGTTGAGGCGACTGTCTATCTACTTTGTATTTTTTCTTTCTTTCTTTTTTTAATTATATATCAACAAATCAATCTTAATCTAAACCAATTTGAAGTTCTCAATGCAACATTTTCTTGCTGATCAGAAAATATTTGTATTGACGTAGACTTGCTGATCACCCCTAATCGCAATCCTTAATTGCCAGAAAAATTATTGATCTCTCTTAACCACATGAACATTAGTTGTGTTCTTATTTGTTTACTTCTCTTCTTCTCATTCTTCTTCTTCATCTTGGAGAGTGCAAGAGGGCTTCATCGATCCTAAACACTAGTATGTAAAATCTACAATCCCAAAGATTCTATGAGAAACATACACATATAGGTCCGTAACATGATATGATATTTGCGGCGTGGTTTGAGCTTCCTAATGAGATAGGCTGGCCTTACTTCTCTTAAAAGACGTACATCTAGCCTCTCCCAAACTATTCTATCAAAACTTATTCAGAAGATTTTAAACATGTTGATGATTAAAATTTAAAAATATATATATTATAAATAATAGTCACCACATTAGCATCAGCGACCGTCTACGGCAGTTTTAACCAAAATCTGTGGTCTTTCATCCACTAATTTGACTTTTCATCTCTCCCTCTTCTTAGTTTTCTTTCAATCATTTTTTCAACATTTAAAAGGACTTATTATTAATTTTGTACCTACCAATGTATTTTATATATATATATAAAATGGGCCAGCACACACTATTTATCAGTTGGGTTTCAAGCTGTCGGCCTTCTGTTTTTAGGTGGAGGGCGGCTATTGCGTCGATACGAACAACGTCGAGTAGTTTATCTGTTGTCAAAGATTTCCTTTCCATTGCAACAAAATATGTTCTTTTTTTTTTCCATCATTCTTAATTAACCAACCAAAAAACACAAGATTGAATACTCTTTTCCTCCCTTTCATTCTCTTTTGCTCCATCGAAACAGATTGCTAATTTTATGACGACGAAAGTTGATTCTGTGAATAAAGGCGAAGAGTTACCTGCCAGCAATCCTCTGGCTGGAAGTTGAATCCTTCAATGCCCGCCTTCTAAATAGAATATATGGACAAAGATCCGTCAATGCCGGCCAGGGACAGCTACTTGAGAGGTACAAACAAGGATGACGTAAGTGGCGGCCGAACATAAAACCATAATTGGCTGACTCATTGGATTAGCTCAGGAATTGCACAAGTTAGCTCCCATCGCTAAAAAACCTTGTTATGAATTGCACAAGTTTGCCTGATTCACCTCTGACTTGCCCCTTACTCAGTTTACTAGGCATTGACTCGGCACAACTAGGCATAGACTTGACAGTAACCTGAACATCTGCCGATTCTCGTCCAGGTTTGCCAACTATGCATGAAACAAAGAAAGAAATACTTAACATGTCAAGTACTAGTGGGGAAACCAGTTCATGTACATTCATACCAAGAGCTAGAGGGATGCACATGCATTGTCCGCTAGCTTACGGCAAACTAGCAACTCCTCCAAGTCGCAACCAGAAACAGCCGGGGCAGGAATACCTCACATCCTCATTAATGAGGAAAAACTCTGGTAGTTATCATAAACACATATAGTGATTGGTAGATCCTCATTTATTTATATTTAAGTACTCCCTGTAGCCTATGCATCATTGGGACACCTCGAATAACATTTGGGGAAAAAAAAGGTTGAATACGACAATGACAATCTGAGACTGGAAAAAGGAAAATTTGGTGGAGTCACCCTCGCTATTAAGTCCTTAGAACCCCAAAAGAAGAATTCAATTAATCAAATTAAGTGCTTACAACCGTTTCTCCAACTTTTAGAAAGCGGAAATGCAAATGCGGAATTGTTCAGAAAAATAGTAAATGAAATAAGCAATGCTTAACATGGTCTTGTCACTCGAAAATAATGAGCGAGAAATATGAAAATTAAAGTTAACTACTAAATTGGTTGAAGGCCGGTTTTTTTTGTTTTGACTGCCAATTCAATCCGTGTGTCAGCCCATTAAAAGCTGGCAACTCCAGCCCCACACGGGAAGGTGCTTCGAATCTGTGGGCTTTGTGGAGGGGCCGCGGCCACCTGTTGGTAGAGGCAAAGTCACATACGAGCTCGTGTGGGCAAACTTGCTTCTCTCTTTAATGCTTTTTATTTTTATATTAATATTTTCATGAATTAGTGTTCCTCCAACGCTCCGCCACTGCATGTTGGCCATACGTTAGGTGAAGATCCATGTTTAAAGGAATGAACCTCCGGATTAACCAGTTCTTTAATTTGGAGTGCATTTATGCATGAATCTGAGGCAAGTAATGAAAGAGAATCAAAAATTATCTCAATCAGCACTGAAACATCGGACGAAACAATCTTTGAAGCAGAGACGTAACTAGCTAGCGAGATATTCTTATTGTTCTATTACCATCTAAGTGTAACCATCACGATCGTTCACCAACAACTACAGTCGAGATACTTTTGAATAACAACTACCTTACTGCTCCCACTGTTTGAGGAAGAGGACCCATATCGATCGGACCCCCATGAGCGAGGCACTATGGCCACAAACTGTAGTGCTACAATTTTCAAGTACCAATATTATTTCCCACTTGGCCGTGAGAGATGAACAAGGCCTATGGTGTTTTTCCTCCCACTCTTTCATGAGGGTTACCACTCCCATTTAGTAATTATTTTGAATTGTTTTGTATTTCTAATAAATCATTACTAACACATTAAGATATGTAGATTTAGAGCATGAATTAGATTCCTAGGACCCTATTAGCTAAAATGAACGCTTTAACCATATTGATAAGTCTAGTTGTTAATTAATTTTAATAACTAATAAGCTTTTGCTTTCTTGAGGGAGAGCGAAAGATGGTAGTTGCTATGAGCTATTATGATTTTTTTTTAATTAAAGTTAATTATTTACACAGCTAAAGATTTGGTTAAAAAAAAAAAAGCACCTTCGTTTCTTTATTAATACCCTGCCCTAATTGTATTGAACAGATCGAGCGCGAACCATCTTTTGGGGTCTAACTACAGGGTGTGCCCTGGTTTACAAACTTATTCATAACGCAAACCGAAAAAGAATACAGAAGCATTCAGATGCTCAGGTGAGTCCTGTCAAGGCATCGTATTTCCCAAGGTAGTTAATTTGGAGTCCCCATGCAGAAACTCACTTCTGCATCATCGCATATCGCACAAGTCCTGGGTAGTACACCTTCATATAATATTCTTCCCAGTTAATACACTTGGGATCGAAGTTGAACCAACCCTCCTCCATGCCACCGGCTTTCATGGCCTTCCTCAATCCCTCCGTGTTGCTATCGTCAAATCTGCAAATTAATACCAAATCATCGGAAGCATTTAGAAGAATCTTCGGAGATTCATAACTTCAACATTCATTGTTGATCAGCGAGAACCGTGTGAAGATTGAAAGTCTTTCTTCATAGCAAATACAAAGGACTAGAACCTTCAATTATCACAAGGGCCATCGATGGAGGAATTTACCTTGTTCATTCTGTTTTTTCTGGTGTTCTTTTTTTTTTTTTTTTAGAGTAGAACAGTAACAGTTAGTGGGCTCTGTGCTTATCACGTATACACATATATACACAAAGAGAAAGAGAGAAAAAGAGAGACCTTCCATCAAAGAAGACGTAGGGTTCGTAGAGCTCAGCCAAGTACATGATGAAATTATACTTCCTTGTGAGATCCTTGAGCAAGCGACCACAAATATTGAACAGTGCAAGATTTGCCAGCCTCAAAGCCTAAAGCAAGTTCAAAGCATCTCAATTACACAATCGGACAAAATGTCTCTAGTCCTCCAATATCATGGGTTCGATTTACTTTCCAGCTGAAATTCATGGTGGTTAAAGACCACTTGATGAATTTGAGCCGATGAGAGTTCCAACCACACTTGGCTAGCTAGGGCTTTAAATTTAAAACCCTTCAATATCATAAGAACGTCAAGAGTGGTGTAACTGGCATAAAACTAATGGATTGCCAAAACCTCATTATTTTATTTGAAACCAAATAACAAAGATTTTTAAGATTTATCTCTAAGAGAGAAAACAGAATTCTGAATTTTGAGCAAGATGTACCTGTAAGGGCATATTATAGTAGAAGTTCATGTACTTTCTGAAATTATCCATGCTAGTGTAGAAGAAAGGTTGGTCGATGCTAATGGCCCTGCCATCCTTCCCTTTGACTGGATTACTAGAGAAGTAGCGGTAAGCGCAATTTGCCAGTACGGAATTACTCGTTGGATTTTGTTTGCTCGATCCAACATGGTAGATGAATGATGCAGATTGTCGTGAATGTACCACCATTGAAACCACCATAGCATTCACCACCATGTCTGCAGGGATCTGTTTGTGCCATTCACAACTATTAAGTTTCAAAAGTTCCTGTTACGAATTACTTGAGGATATGTGATTTAAATAAGATAACACGGTATCTGGTAAGTAGAAAAAGTAACATAATATTCCGTTTTCAATAGCCTGTAATCTCTTTATAGAAACAAAGGAAACAAGAAAATCAAAGTAACAGCCAAATTCCATCTTCTTGTCGATTGTTTTGCGATGCGCCAAAAATGTAGAAAAGAACTTGGGTTATAACGGAGAAAGTTACCACATCCATAGGGAGTTCCGCATTTGCAGGGAAACATTTCAACTTGCCCTTGGCATAGCTCATGATTACGCTTCCTGCAGTTCTGCAAAATTGTACATGATTTACAAATAATGAGAGTTTTGCCTACAGTCCAACTGCTCCTTGCTTTCTTTGCTTCTCAATTAGAATAAAAGATTAGTCGAACGAATCCGAATGTAATAGCTTGAAAATCTTAGAATGGCGACCAATGGAGAACTGCCGATGATAAAAAACATGATTCTGTTTTTTATTATTACATCGGTAATAATCTGGCCAAAGGAGGATTGTTCAGAGCCGTCTCATCGGTAATGAGATAGATGTTGGGTGGTTAGAACATTTACCTTCTCTCTCTCTCTCTCTCTCTCTCTCTCTCTCTCTCTGTGTGTGTGTGTGTGTACGTGCGCGTGCGTGTGTGTGTGTTGGTGTGCATTTTGGTTATTTTTCTTTGACTAAGACAGTTGCTTACGAGTTGGGCCTGCCAAATACTCGCGTCACCAATTTGTTACCAATTGAAAATTTTCCTGGAACCCAGATAATGAAACTTACCTGAAACCTTCAATCCAGCCAGGGAAAGGATCTGCCAAAGTGGCTTCGATTATGGTTGGACGGATGATCACCAGCGGCAGATCTCTTCTGGACTCACCGATCAGCATTTCTCCCATGGCCTTCGTAAATGCATATGAATTAGGCCAACCAAAAGACCTTGCCCTGAATGAAGCCAATTAGAGGGCATCAGTTCACAGCCACGTTCTCTAAGGATCAGCATCAGCATTAGATAATTTTGACATTAAAAGACGCAAGCTAAATAGCTAATGCATTTGGCGACCTATTGAGGCCTAACTCTTTCATAGCTGCTGTTTCTTCCGCCTTCTCAACTCCTCTAGCTTGGAGCTCCTCTAGTTTCTTCTCCACCAGCTGCAGCTCCTTTTCTATGTCAAGATTAGACTCTCCGTTTGGTGTTTCCTCTATTCGGATTGGTTTCTCCATAATCAAGCCGGAGTTGGATCCACAAACATAGGCTGAAATTAAGGCAAGTCAAACATGTTGGCCATTTATGGAGACATTTGCAGTAGTTTAAAAACTCAACTAGCTATTTATGTTTTCCCGAGGGCAAACAGCACTCACTAATGAGTTATGATTGGAAGATGAACAGGCGTAGAAGTTAGTGGTAGATTATGGACTTTTATCCTTCTCAAAGACAAATTTTTAAGTAGAACTCTTTTGTCTTAGCTTGGCAGATGAACCGTTTGTTGGGCAGGCTGAATTTACAGAGTAGGGGAAACAATGGAACCTGTGGAGACATGGAGGAACATCTGCAGTCTGTGGCATCGTTGAGCAAAGGCCATCAGTCGATCAGCTCCCAAGGCATTGATGTTCAACGCTATGTCGTACCTGTGCACCCGAGCAAGATCTGATTAATAGATCACTTGACCGTCTGATCAATCCTAAATGTTAAACCTCATAGATTCCATAGATTTTGATATTGTACACAAGTGCACACTTTGCTATGCCAAGTAAGAAAAAACATACATTGTTACCCAAATTGAGAACACCTCTTAGTAAAATGGACATGAGATCGTAAAAGAACTGAACTTTCAACAAATGACTAGGAAAGAAGATTGGCCAACATTTTATCAAACATCTACGCATGCACGCACCTTTCATCAAAGGTGGTAGTTGCAGCAACATTTACGATAATATCGACTTCCCTCATGATCACCACTTTGAGATGAGTTTCTTGGATCCCCAAGTCCTCCACTGCCATATCACCGGCGACAGGGCAAAGCTTTTCGGAAATGAAGGAATTGAATTCGTCTCCATGTTTAGTTCTCAAGACTCTGAACAACTCCTTGCTTATCACCTACAAAAGTGAAAGTAAATTTTATGAGTATTTGCTTAAATCCCGTAGTTCATGAGTTTGCATGCACGTGGGTCACTAACTTGAATATGGCTTATGTTGCGAACGTGGCATATATATATATATATTCACGTCCTAAGCATCGTACCTGGGTGTCCAGGCGATGTTTGGCAGATTTGGCATCAGGGGCACGGATCAGAAGGTACAAACGTTTCACTTGCGGTAGAACTCTCAGTATCTTCTCCACAAATACTGCACCCAGCATGTCATGAACTACTCATGAATATACACATATAAGGGAAAGGAAAGACAGAAAAAGGTTGTTTGATTACTCTTTGCAAGAAACCCAGTGCAGCCCGTGATGAAGATACTCTTGTTCTGTAAATTTTGAGCAATGTTGTTCAGAGTCGCCATTGGTCTCTGAAATTGAATGGGGAGGAATGGAGCTTCCTCCCTCTCTCACTCTGTGTTTGCAATCTATAACAGAAAAGAAAAGAAAGGCAGTTCACTATACTGCGCTGGTGCAGCTTCTTGATCGAAGGTCGCTCTCTATTTATAGATGCAGACGCTTCTTCAATCTTCACCACTTTTCCAGGCGTTTCAAGGAAAAAGTGTCCCATGTCCACATCAATGTGCATGCAGCAAACGACGCACACTACTACTTTGGGAAACGCATTTGATGGGGTCCATGCATGTTAAAACGGTCCATTGCAGTTGGCCACACGTCGGCACCTTTCCCTGTGAGCACCCCTCCATTGTCATCCTGCTAGATTCCACTTCATCCTGTAAAACAACCGTTACTAAAAATACCATTAATTATTGCTACACCATGAACCGTTGCTACTTCCTAATGCTCCGATCGTCATTATTTTAAATGAGAGAGTAAAAAGTCACCGCTAAAGGGGCCTCCCTCTTCCTAAGAAGAAAGGCCCAAAACCTTTCCTTGTTTCTTTAAATACATGAATGTGGGTCGTCCTATTAGACAACTCACATCAGCCAAGCCCATCTCAGCCCAACAGGAGGAGAATGAGGAATCTCTCTCTCTCTCTCTCTCTCTCTCTCTCTATATATATATATATATATATAGTATTGTTAGCTAGTTTCGTTCGTAAGACTGGGAGGATCCACATGCATTGTCCACATATGGGCAAAGAAACTGCAACTGACAATCCAACTAGAAACTGCCGGGGCAAGTATACATAACATCCACTAGTTACAAGGAAGAGAAGCTCAAAAAGTGCAGGCATTTATCACAAAGAAGATGTCCCGTACCATTGGCGAATATCTAAAATGGTTACTGACAAAAATATCTTCAATATTAGAAAATATTCAGATTCTATTCACTATACCAGATTATCCTGATTTTGTGCTAGTTTCCCTCGGAACAGTTCACCGAGAAGATTGTACTTGTATTTGCTTGGCGTTCAAAACAAAAACAAAAATAGTTGCTTTTAGAAATGATAGGAGTGGGGAGGGAGAGAGAGGGATTAATTAAGCTAGGCTTGTCTAGGAGCACCCACATTCACTTAAAGCAATGTTATTTTCTTTCATAAACTTTAAAATCCAACCTTGTACATGTTATAATTTACAAATTTCTTTTTCTTTTTTGCAGAAGAAGCTATAAATTATATGATTGTAGCATACATATGGACATCTTGACATGATCTTGAAAGTTTTTCAGATTTGGAAGGTCGGGAGAGTGGAAAGGGGATGAGAATGATGTACACACTAAAAAATTGTTGTTAGGATTTTGGAAGGCAATATCTAATTTTCTCTTATATACCTACGCAGTGCTAGAGCCACGCAGACATTCAGTAATCATGAACACAAACGAGCCTCAGTTCCGTATCACACCCAAGAGAAATATCGTATGTATTAGAGTCTGAAACGTATCAGAATCCATAAATTTCTTTGTCGTCCCCTTTTATCATTATAAAAAAAAAAAAAAAAAGAAACGACGATGGAAAATATCTATCAGTATCTCAACCGATACTGGGGCCGTATCGGGGCGACATATCAGCCCATATTCTAAAAATGGTCATATATATTTCTGCCCCTACGAGTCAATACTGTCCAGTAGCAGCGGAAAAACATTGTCTAGCAATAATTGAAGGAGCGACGTGCGTGATGTTTGTGTCATCTATATATTTTCGGGACAAATCAAAGCAAGGTGAGCCAACAAAGTTGAAACTTACTAAAAACTATGGAATCCCTTGGCAAAGTTGGAGGTTCTTGAGCGACGTATCCTTTCCCGCAAAAGGTTTGGCTCCAGACAAGTGTGTTTAAGCAGCAAATGCTGCTGCTTCCTAAAGGGGAAAAGTTATATTCACCATACATTGAATTGGCTGATGGAGACAGGTCTCCCCTCCATCCTCCTAGATCGTAACGGAAGTTTAACGAGATATATAAAATTGTCTTCCGACTGTTAATTATATAAAAGAAAAAGGAATACCAAATGAAGAGAAGGAAAGCCAAACGGTCTCTTCTTCTCTCACCCTCTCTCTCTCTCTCTCTCGATGCAACTCTTCTGGCCCGAAAGAGGGTTCCCTACCTTATTATACATTGAGCAAAATTGATGTCAATCACAGGAACCCCCTTTGCTATTATTTGAAAATGACATAGTTGGACATCATCTATTTGGAACTTGTGGATGTTCTATCAGTGTGCAACATACCTTGTGTCTGCCATCCAACCAGGGAAAGGGCCATAATAGGTTCACCGCCGGTATATCCCTTTGTTTTTTTTTTTGCTCCAATCAACATTTCTTCCATGGTGTGCCGTGGCCTTTGTGAAGAAGTAAGTGTTAGGCCAGCCAAACAACTTTGCTCTCTAGAAGAATGTACATTAGAATTAATTCATAAGCTATCAGGGCCATTAAGCTCCAGATCAACAAGCATCTGGGATTGTTGTATGCACCTTTGAAAGCCAAGTTACATCATGGCAGACCTGTCGGCCTCTTTGAAGTTCATCCAATCTCTTGGTCATGTCTTGCCACTCCAAGGTCGAGCTTCCGACGAGTGTTTGAATTCATCGCTACCAAGCCAGTCTCGGCCAGAAACTTATGCTTTAAACCACAACAAACGTAAAAAGGGATACGTTTTTATTTTTATTGGGGTCCATGCTTGTTATTTTTTTCCTTTTTTTTTTTTGTTTTAAAAATTATAATTATTTTTATTGTCTTTTATTTGTTAAAACAAAAGAAAATTTGAAAAACAGTGCTTTCATCTAGATTGGTCTCACAAAAGTGACCAAAATCTTGATGGTGTTAGCCTACTCTAATCAAGATATCGACAACTTTGGCTCCATTGTTTAAGTGACCTTAATTGCTAGGCATCCAATGTCTTTTATCGTTTTTCTGAACGATTTATCTTTCGATATATTTTTAAAACGTTTTGGGCTTTTTTTTTCTGGTCGTTTCGTTTGTGACTTTACGGTGTAGATTTCTTGATTTGTGGAAGAGAAAAATAAAATTTTGGATGTTCAAAACTCTTGTTCCTTTTGCTTTTCAGACGAATCTTGGATTTTCCAGGACTTTGGGCGCAGCACGACCGCGACACGGAGGTCTGGAATTGAAGTTTTCATTTGAATTTCATTTTCAAGTGGAGAATCAAATTTCCAGACAAATGAAACGCCTGCTGACTGATTTTTGGCCTCACTCTGGACCCGTTTGAACAAAGACGTGATTTTCTCTTAAAAGCGCAGCGCTTTAGAGATCGATGGTCATACCCGCGGAATTTTTGAGCTGGATTCTTAATTTTAAAATCTTTGCGGTTGGCCTGAAACCGGGAAGTATGAACGCTACCACTTTCTAAAATGTTTATTATGACTTAAATCGATCGAATTAGGCATTAATCCCATGAGTTCAAGCCGTATTCTAATATTCAACTTATGAGCATTGCGTAGTTCATAAAAACGAAGCCGATGGAGAAGGAGGCAGATTTAAATATGCCACCCTCAACACTCGGTTGATCAGTTCCTGTAATCAATCAAACAAATCTACAGAAATACTTGGAAGGCACTTGAATGCTGTGGCGTTGAATGACATTTATTTGTGGGCATGAACTCAGGGTACTGCGCTGCTGCTGCTGCTGCTGGTTCCCACTTTAACCGGTGGAATTGGGTCTGGATCCAAAGCTTTTTAGTTGATACGGGGTCGTGAAGGTCCAGATCCGCTTTTTTGTCAGGAGGCAATGAATGTAGGAAGATAAATATATTTATTGAAATGAATTCTTGAGGGTACTGGCACTGCCCTGTTTTAATTGGCCAGCACCGCAACGCTGAAATGGAAGCACCTGATTGGCGTCCGGGCTGATCTTGCAGAATCGATCGCCGATCTGGACCTGGCACTTATTGTTCACCTGAAGGATCGAATTTAATGATATCCAAAGCCTTACTGGATCAAGTCTATCATGCCATCATCGTTTAACTCGTAGCTGTTTTCTTTTAATTATAGATAAAAAGGTAGGTGGTCCAAATGAAAATAGTCCAAAAGTTTTGTCACTCAATAACGTGCATGTCGTGTGGTAAAAGGCATAGCATACGAATCTTAACTTCGTTTCCAACTAATTCAAAAAAAGAAGAAAAAAATACGGCCCTCAAATACGTAATAAAAATCATTAAAGGACACTAAGCAAACTGAGGAGTGTTGATATATGAGCGAGCAAGTGGTAAAAGACAACCAACATAGAAATAAAAATAAAAAAAAATTTGTGCAGCTGTGTCTGTGTGGGCAACTGCCCACTTAGGTGCATGTGTGACTTCACCCCTGCCTAAAAGGATGCCATGAAAAGCTGTGGCCCGCATCGCACGATCCCTAATAAGAGTTTTTTAAATGGCTTGATTCAGGGTTGATATATATAACAAATTTGGCAGCTTCCTTTCTGCACCGTGCATCCGTAATTGGTTTTGGTGGTGGGACCTACTCGCACATTTATGTGGTTTTCATTAGAATTTAAAATAATCCGCTCTCCCCCCCTTTTTGACAGTACCTGCCTTCCACCTTGTGTTTTGAATATCATATTATGTATAGCACATCCTTCAAGTTTTCTATATTTTTATCATTGAACTGAACTAGTTGAGGACTTTCTTCTAAACTATATGTTGGAGAACCATAAACTAAGGATTTGAAATATCTTCCGAATTCATATAGAACGATGCACTAAACAAAAGGGTTTAGGAGATCCTTGTTGACCCGACGCAATGAAAGGCCTCTTAGGGACACATTGGAGGCGGGATCCGAGTCTGAACTGGGTCGAACTTATTTTGGTTAAAGATCTGGTTAACCTCAAACTTCATCTCGTCTGCAAGCCAGCTTCAATCGTTTCGGTGATTTTCGATATCCGGTTCAGGTCCACTAGTGCTACTCACTCGTCAGAGAAAAAGTAAATGGATGGAGAAGAAAGTGTTTTGGGCATCGTGAACATCCCGAAACTAAGACCACCTGTCAAAATCTAAGGCCGATTATGAGTTGTGGGTGGGTGAGAGATGAGAATACTTCTACCTCCCATTAGGGCTTGGATCGAGATTATATTAAGCGGCACAGCAGGGAAACCATATACATATATATATATATATATATATATTTATATGACTATGAGCGCGCCGCCACCAACTTGCCTTGTCTTTGTGTGCATGTGCCCTCCACATGCACATGTCTCTGTATAAATGAAGCTGGCTACTGCAAACAATATGTTTAAAGGCACTAAAATGTCCCTTTGCTTCGAAAATAAGAGGAAAACAGATAGGTATTCGTGTCGGTATATCGGATTACTTTTTTTTTTCTGCTAAAAAAATTAAAAATAATTTGAAAAATAAATTTACTCGGCTCGAGTTTTTAAAACTCAAAGTCGACTTGATTAAGCTCAAGTAGAAGAAGATTGGCGCCAAACATTTCATTAAAAATTTATTTTTGTTTTTTCAAAAGAAAAAGTAGCATATGGATTTAAATATAGAACTTCCCACAAATTGAACCCATTTGAGCAATCTACTTCTTTTTTTTGATTATTTTATGAGATGTATTTTATATATTTCTTTCTCAAGCTTAATCAACTTTAAGTGAGCTAAACCCAGTTAACTCGAGCTCGATTCATTTATGTTGTCGAGTTTATTTCTTAACTCAAACTCAACTCGTTCAATAAATGAGTCCAGTTCGAGTCAAGTTTATCGAGCAAGTTGAGGCGACTCGTTGAATACCTGCCGTCTGTCGTCGAAAAGGCACTCATCGTTCAGTGGTTCCAACAATCTTTTGGACTTTCTTGTCTCCAAATATTTTCCAATGACTTCTCTAACCAAACGCCCAACCGTCCATGACCGTGTTGGTCACCACCCCCATATGTCCATTCCGCCGCTTGCCATTAAAATAAAGTATATAGCAAGGCTCCACTCAGAACTAACAAGCACATCTTTTCCTTTGTCGACAGCGTCCGTGGACTTCAAATCTCCATTGTTTTAGCTGCCCTGGGTGGTGGTATCTTATCCCGATTTCTTAGGTAGATCGTGTTGGTGACCATCCAAATTTCAATTTCAGTTTCACAGATAAAGATTGGAATACAGAACCAAAAGTAGGCAATCTACCCACCGTACCGTTGCCAACATATTGCGTATTCTTACATAGGTTGGGGGCGCATGCATTCATGAAATTAATCCACATTTTCAGAAAATGTCTTTTCTTTTGGCAAGTTTTATATGCATTTAAAAATTACTTTTTATTATTGTATAGGTAATATTTTTACTTCTTACATTTACCCAATGTAGAGAATTACATTGAAGGTGACCAGAAAAAGTAATTATTAAGTACAATGCTCACTAAAGCATGGTTAAGGCGACAACAAATCTCCTTTTTTTCATCGACTCCCTTTGTGACCGAAGTCGTTTGGGTTTGCTTTTTATATATATTCTATATATATGTTTTGTTCTCTCTCTAAACCTGATATTGGAAATATTATAGTACTGCGGTGCTTTTCGTGCTCAACACTGCTTGATAGTGGCATTTATGCTACGCAAGCAGAGAACCAGAGGGGCGGCTAGCTAGCACCGGGAAGACGCACATGTATGTCTATAAAGTACTGAGGGAAGGGCTGGGGCATTAGCAGCGGGCACACATCAAGCTAGTCTCGAAGAAGAGGAGGGGGGAAGGGGGCGACTTGTTCTGTCTGTTTGTTCATTTGTGGCATCGGATTGAAGGAGCCGCTTGAAACAAACCAAAGAGAGACCGTACCTCCCCAAGCTCTTCCCAGCAACCGTCAGAGAAGCGTGCTGCTCTCTTCATCTTCTCCTTCATTACCGTCTGCCACCCGGGGAGTTGCTAATTACTCCATCCCAATGGCGTCTTTGGATGGAGGGATTGCTGAGTCTCTCAAAAACAAGAGCATCTTGCTCACTGGCTCCACTGGCTTCCTTGCTAAGAGTATGGATGATGGCTCTCTGACTCCCTCTCTCTCGTTTTTGGTATTTAAATTTGGTTTTGTTAATGGTGGTGGTGTCTACGTGCTTGTGTGCAGTATTCGTGGAAAAGGTTCTGAGGGTTCAGCCTCAGGTGAAGCGCTTGTTTCTCATTGTGCGTGCTGCTGATCTCAAGTCTGCCACTCTCAGAATCCATGACGAGGTATCTCTCGCTCTGTCTCTCTCGCTATTTCCGTGTGTTAGACTTAGAGTTTGCTGGGCCGTCTATGGGGAAGGAGTTCTGTCAGTGGGTGGGAGAGTGGTGAGAGATCGAAGGGAAGAGGAAGGTGCAATCATGAAGCACGTCCCCTGCATTAAACTCAGGAAGCCAAGAACCCGTGGTCCTGTTACAGTAGGACCTGATTTATAACTTTACTACCCATCCATTCATGGCGGCACGCCCTTCTGCTTCACTTCAGTCCTGATAATTTCTCCGACCGATGCAGAAAAGGTCTCCCCTTGAAGGAAGCGTAAGCTCATAATGGTCCATGTACCTCACCTGCTTGGCTTCGACAGTACTGTGGTCCATGTGGCGATCCACTGCAATTAACTTAAAGAGATTAGGCCGATTAAATTAACCGTGAACCGATGGTGCGGGGTTCAAGATGGAAAGGGCGACAACCATTTTCTTTTCTAAAACACGTCCTGCTTAGTATCACGTTTATTGACAGAAGTCAGTTCTTAGTATCACGTTTATTGACAGAAGTCAGTTCTTAGTATCACGTTTATTGACAGAAGTCAGTTTTTTAACCCGTTAGTGATGCGCTCAAACTTTTCATTTTCTTAGCCTTTTGCTGCAAGGGTCGTGTTTAAGATGGATGTTTGGTCGAGGTCTCCACCTCTCCACTATTTTTTTCTTCCCGGACTCAAACTTTCACCTACTGATGAGATGTGTGGTCTTCTCTCTTTTTGTGAATGGAACTCACCAAGAAACAAAACCAAGCACCCGAATATGGCTGCTACTTGGGTGCTTTGTGAGGCAACGTTTTGACGGGGAACTTGAATATTTCTTTCAAGGGATGCATGGTTTCTATTGATCCCTGAAGACCGAAACTCTTCATCGTCAGGTTTGGGCTAAAACTGATTTAGTATTATTATTTTAGGGTCTGAGCATCAAGGGTTAGCCCAACTGAGGAAGGGTGCAAACCAGGTGTTACAAGCAGATAGCCCACATTTATGTGCTAAGTCTTTGAGCACCTAAAGATTGATTTCTTGTTCGATTCCTGGATGCACCCTATAGGGGTGGGGTGGGGTGGGGTACTTAGTTGACAGGGACACCAGTGATGCTGCCGATATAGTGAAGGGAAACAAAAAAAAGAAAACAAAAGATCTTTTTTTTAAAAGTAACCCTCGAAGTCCTAGAGGAAGCTTTCAAAGTGCAGCATCGTCTCCCTTCACATCATTTTTTTTAAGGGTATCAGCCAAAGCGATCTCGAGCCTGCGCCGGTTGTCGCTCAATTAATGACGTTTTAAATGTTTGTAGTGAGATGCTTAATAATTTAAGTCTGCAATTGAAGAAGTAAATAAATAATTAATCCTGACAGCAACACATGGTAGGAGTCATAACTCGATTGCACGGCGACCTCTTTATCTTAGCAGCCGTGTTGCTCTTTAGCTATTATCTCTTCTTCTTTTAGCAGCCACAGTAGGCTTCGTCCGCCTCTACTCTTCGTACAAGTTAGTGCTGTAAATATACAGGTTGAAGTGGAGACTAGGTCGTCTGCAGACTCATTTGGAAAAAAGCAGGTCTTCCTCTGAAGATAGAGATGACCGTGCAATAAAAGTACTACAAGATTTCTCTTTCCCTTTCTTTCTTGGAGTGAGGCGCTGGAGTGGGACAACTGCATGGGAGAAATTATGCAGAGAGTCGAGGACTTCTGGTCCCGGGGTTGGTAGCAGCCCCTTCCATGAAGGGGGCAGCCTGTCCCCCCGCCATGCTTCAAGCTCAGTATTGCTTCTCATGCACACACTACTCATTAATGCTCGACTCCGAGAACTTGATGCTCCACTAAGCAGCATCTAAGGCACTTCAAAGTTGATGGTTTTGATCCGGCAGGCCGATCCAGAAACATAGATCTACGTAAAAACTAAAACTCCCTGGGTATAGGCTCGATTCTCTTCACCAACTGAACAAGTCTGTCAATAAGACCTGTATCCACCTGGCTAACGAGCGTCGGAAGGTCTTATTAGTTAGTTTGGAACCGCGGGAATCGCCGGCGTGCCGGAAAACTGACATATACACGTCTACATAAATTTCTATAAACATTATACACTTGGTAGGGCTTTATATTGCAGAATTCAATGTAATTCTTGGGACTTATAAAACTGATCGATGGTTTGAGTAGGTGCTGAAGAAGGACCTGTTCAGGGTGTTGAAGGAGAAGCACGGCAGTGGGTTTGAGTCGTTCTTCTGGAGCAAGGTGTCGCCGGTAGTGGGAGACATAGCCATGGAAGGCCTCGGGATGGTGGACGCGTGTGTCCAGGAGGAGATCTCCAGGGAGGTGGACGTCATAGTCAATGTTGCTGCCACCACTAGCTTCGACGAGAGGTACCGTCTCTGCTCCACTGCGAATAGTACAGACTCAACCCAGCCGATGCCCGGTTGGCGTTTGGAACCATATTCGGTTTGATACTATATAAAATGATAAAATTCTCGCACCAAAATAATGGGGCCCATTTTGGTTGTATTAGCTGTTCGAATTCTCTCCGTTTCTTTTTTCCAAGTTGTTGATTTTAAAATTACATCCTTTTGAAACATTATAAAATAATTAAAAGACAGCACTTATAGGCCTGTGTTTGGGTCGTATTTCTCCTTAGACAGTGGATCATAGAACCTCAGGAAATTTATTTGTATATCGTTGTGTCTGAACATTTGCTTATAAATGGATACATGTTATCCTTCAATTACAATCTTATTGTGTATTTAAAGGGTTCAAGATAATTTTTTTAAGTAACGGCGTGGGGTCTAGATCCAAATCTGTCGACCCATATCAGTTTACCAAGTCAGCTTCCTCCTTCTCACTTTCCTGGAAATGGATATTTATTGCAGATATGATTCGGCTTTGCGGATTAATGCCTTGGGCGCCATGCACGTGCTGGACTTTGCCAAAACATGCCAAAAACTGGAGATGCTCCTTCACGTCTCAACCGGTACAGCACCATAAGAACCCACTCCTTCTGATCCCTAGTATAATGCGACTATTGTATAATTTATTTTATATGATGTGAACTGTGCACAACCTTACTTGGACCGCCCATCTCTCAAGATCAACGGTTGGAAGAGGTGCTCTTGGGTGGTGGTGATTTATTGTCCTAAGCGAATGTCGCCAATGCACAAGATCGGGAACTATTGCATGAGTTCATAAACCTGATCCTAACATTCTGGGTTTCCTTGAACTTGGTTGGCCATGTCTGTTGTGGTTGGTGAACCAACAGCTTCCCAAGTCATTCAACGGACACATTCCTAGAAAACCCAAACTTCTGTTGTCATCCGGGTCATTGTTGGCGTTAGAAATTAATCATAGCTAGAAATCTGAGAAAAGTTTACTTTTAAAACAAACAAATCACTCTTGGAGTGGGAACTTAAATTTATTAGTTTGACCCATTATCAATCTTCTAACTGTATATATAAATCACTTAAAGGGAACGATCCCGCACTTGTTTGGTAACATAGGAATATAGTATTTGATGAAATTTTCAGTCAAATAAACAACCATGTTTTGAAAATATGCAACCCATCTAAATTGCAGTATAACTAACTCCTTTTGTGCGCGCAGATATGTGTGCGCATGTGTTCCTTCTTTAGCGGTCCTGTTCTTTAATACAACCAAAGGAGGCCCCTAAATGATGCAGATTTGGTCGAAAGCATGCTTTAGAATGTGGTATTGATGTAGTCAATGTAAAATAATGTCTTTTATTTGTATGTTTGTTGTGGTTTACAGCATATGTTGCTGGCTCCGAAACTGGGTTGATACCAGAGACAGCATTTCGAATGGGTCAAACACTCGCCGGAAACTCGACTCTAGATATAGAAGCTGAGGTGCAGCTCATGACCAAGAGATTGGAGGAACTTCGGGCCGATGGCGCCACGAAAGAGGCCGAGAGGTCTGCCATGAAGCACCTAGGCCTTCAAAGGTACATACGACAGTCCCATAAGCAAGTTGATCTGGTTGCAGGAGCACAATGAACATGCATATAAAAAGCTGCATGCATGTACATTTTTCAAGATAGCTTATGAATCTCCATGTACATTTTTCTACAGAGCAAAGCTGTTTGGCTGGCCAAACACTTACGTCTTCACAAAGGCCATGGGAGAGATGTTGATTGGAGAAAAAAGGGGAGATATACCAGTGGTGATCCTACGCCCTACAGTAATTGAGAGCACTTATTATGACCCTTTCCCCGGTTGGATGGAAGGCACAAGGTATGTCTGCAACTGATACTCAGGCACCAATTAAATAATGGGATCGCCTTAAGACCTTCATGCTGACAAAGGTTGAGAGTTCGGTGTCTGAAATAGTCTCTTGGCAAATCTGGTAGAGATGAACCCAACCCGAGCTTGCTAATTAAAACAAGATTAATCTTACTGTTCTCATTCATATGTGCAGAACTGTGGACAGCTTGCTGGTTAATTACTGCAAGGGGAAGCTTACATCCTTTCTGGCCGATGGGGAGCTTATCCTTGATGTGGTAAGATGATGTTCATCTACATTTAGGACAAATATCAGATAGACTTCAGTCTGATTGAATAACCAAAATCTACTCAATTAGTTATCAAGTATAAATTATGGAAAGATCTAGTACCTTTGTTGCTATTACAATGGCAATTAATGTTAATGGGTCTAATCATCTGTTCTTGCAGATCCCAGGTGATATGGTGGTTAATTCCATGATAGTTAGCATGGCGGTGCACTCGGGTGATCGGGGTTCGCAGTTCATCTACCATGTCGGATCCTCTGTACAGAATCCTGTGAGGTATTCCAAGATAGTCGAGTGTGGCTACCGTTACTTCAAGGCCAACCCATGCTACGGGAAGGATGGGAAGCCCATCATCGTGAGAGAGGTCTCCCTCTTCAGCAACATGGAGAGCTTCAGGAGATACATGGCTCTCTATCATAAGCTACCTCTAGGAGTATGTTTCACATTTTCTCCCTTGATTTCTTCTTTCTTTCCCCCTCGTTCCTCCTAAGTTTCGTATCATATCCTCTTAAGCAGCGAAGCTTCAGTGCGCTTGCGTGTGCACATATGTGAAATTCAAAGCAGTTCATGCTTCACAAGAAAATGTTCAACATTTTCTTAAGAAGCATGAGCACGCAGTAGCCAATAAGTGGTCTGTCGCTAACAGAGCTTCACGTAGCGATGCATTAACATGATTCATCTTCTTAAATTTATGTAGTATGGTGTCTTCCAACCAAGATATATCAATGGAGATGATTGATGTTTTTTTTTTCTTAGCTGTTGCTCTTATACTAGCTTCTTTTCACATTTCCTTCATTAGGGGCTGTATTTGGCAAACCAAGCGTTCTGCAAACTGTTTAACAGCACCTACAATAATTTGACAAGGAAATACAACTTTGTGATGTACTTGGCTGAGCTCTATGAGCCTTATGTTTTCTTCAAGGGAAGGTGAGGGACTAATTGATTTACTTGGCCTTCCACAGATAAACTTGTTTAATGGCTCCATAAATATAATATATATGTCCCTGAGGATTATGAATGCTGAACTCTATGAATACAGGTTTGAGGACAAAAATTCGGATGTGTTGAGGTCAAAGATCAATGACTCAGAAGCAAAATTGTTTGATTTTGACCCAAAATCAATCAACTGGGAGGACTACATTATGAAGATCCACATCCCTGGGATTATCAAGTATGTTCTGAGGTGAAAAGTCTTGAGGATAGCTGGAAGTGAAGTAGTTCTGCTGTCCCTCGCAATCATGTTAACAAGCTACCCTCTTTACTTCTTGAGGAACGAACTTCAGCCACTGCATTAGAAACAAGGGTGAAGGAGCTACCTTAATTCTTAAGAATGTGAAGTAAATCTTATATTTTATCTTCAAACTCCATGTGACCATTCTTTACAAGTGCCAATATTATGTTTTTTCTCCTGAGATGAAGTCCTACTATGTCAGTTTCCAATAATTGCCTTGTATGTTTTGTTCCATATATATAAGCTGGTACTGTTTGAAGTTATTTTAGGGTGTCAAACATATGTAATACTTTGAAGCTTTCCGTTTCTACTTGAATGGATATATGTATAATATTCCCTCCCTCGCTCTCTCTCTCTCTCTCTCTCTCTCTCTCTCTCTCTCTCTCTCTCTCTGTGTGTGTGTGGGTGTGTGTGTTTGTGGGTGTGTACTGGCAGGGCCTAGCAGGGGACTTTACATGTTTGTCACTTTGAGCAACATAATGATGGTGATATTTTCAGCGTAGATGGAAAATGTAGTGGTCTTTTCATGAACACGCTGTGTTCTCAATGTCATACATATAATGGAAACACGATATGGTATATAGGAAACCATCTTGTTTGTTTGTGCTCCTTTAGTTGAGCCATTACTTTTTATGTGCTAACTAACATCCTACAAGTGAACAAGTAACAACAGAAGCAAATGTGATCAGGAGACATGTTCTAGGCCTTTCCTAGAATTTCTTGAACTAGATGGCGCATTTAATAAATTGAGCAACGTAACAAAAAAAAGTTAATAATTAAACTCTAAAACTACTCTCAAATGACTCGAATTAAACTAAACATTTGGCAGTGTTCCTCTCGCATATTAAACGAGATCAGGTTTACCTCAACTCTTACATATATGGGCGTTTGCCGTCACAATTTAAAGATCTTGGAGCCCTGATTGTGAACGTGAGAGAGAGAGAGTCTTCCATTCCATACCTGAAGGGATGGTGAAGGAGACGGTGCCTTGCTGAGAAGAGAATCCCCACAGTGTGACTTTATCGCTAGTATTAAAATATGAGATCCACCCAAAACTCCCGGGAGTTTTGTTCCACATTTGATGGAAGGTGGAACTTTGAATGTACGATGGGAGTAAAGTTCTACTGCTACAATGAAATGCCGCCTATTCAAATGGTCCTTTAGATATTAACACCTCCTGTTGGATACGGTTCCTCAATGTGAAAGGAATTTGAAAACCATGGCCTTAAAAATCTACTGATTGTTTAAACAATAGGTCAACAATCAATGCCGACGCTAAGATCACATCCGAGGCTATCAAATGCGCTCATAGTGCATTGAGCAAGCTAGTCGCTGGAGCTCCCTTGCTTTATATTTCTTGATCATGAGGCTGCCGGTGCTAACACTTCTTTTATCTCTTGATCGTTCCAGCTGATGTCTTCACTTGATTTCTCAATCACTGTTGGGAACCTACTACTTCTTTAGGTATTTACCCTTAAGAATATCATGGAGTTGACTCCTTTAATGTGGGTTTGGAACAAACTAAATGGAGCTCCATCATCGGATCTAACTGGCTGAGATGTTATTCCAGCGTGACCTCTAGTCAGGTTTGATTCCGGGAAAGGAACAAATTAACACCAAATGATTCCCAATACTATACTGAGATTTTGATACAAAATTAACTTCGATATATTATATCTGGTCAAAGACCGGATCATGGGATGCCGTATTGTGAATGGGTCTGGATCATATAAACCGGAGACGGGGTACCGAGCCCAGTACTCTGCCCCTGTCCAACCACAGAAAGGCCCGGGTCGTGGTTCGAGTTTAGCAGAGCATGAAAACTCGAAACAGACAGGGGTTCCAAATCCTCCGATTAGAGGAAACGAAGGGTTTTGCAGAACCGCCGAGAGCGGTACCATGGAGAAGATTGGGGCCACGGAAGGTCCGAAGCAACTTGAGGATTGCTCTGTTTCGAAGTGAGTATTTTTCCTTCTTCTTGATGGCGTTTTCTGCTTTTGTTTTCTCTCTTTCCCGATTGATGCTTAGATAGTTGCTGCCTGTTTCTTGATGAAACAAACCCCTATTTTCTTATGTTGGTCGCCTATTTGGGTGGTATTCATTCGATCCTGAACTGTTTTAGAGGCTTAAATTTTGCTTATAGTGAAAAGGTAATGCGTTTCTGCTTCTTTCAGAAGAAAGAAACCTACTGGAACACTTTATCCGGTCTGTCTCCGATGTCCTCTGGTTATTCATTTCTGCATCTGTTGAAGAAGGTTGCTTTCTTGGAAAAAAAAAAGAAAAAAAACGAACCCGCCCGGCGCATTTTGCCGGGTCTCTCTCCCATTGTTCTCTGGCTGCCTGTTTCTGCATCTGTCGAGCTAGGTGGCTTCCTTTGAGACCAGTAGATGAAAAACTTTTATTTTCTTGGCGTTCATTTTGATTGTTCCTTGATGGGTTCTTTGCACATCCTCTCTGAGCGAGATGCTAGCCTAGTTTAGCCGCGAAGGCGTCTTGGGCTGAGTTGGTAGGGGTCGTCCACCAAATTGGGTAGGTAGAGATCGATTTGTTGAGTTGGAAGGTTCAGAGCGTAGGTAATGAACACTGTTCTCTTGCTCCTGTTTAGGGTGTGTCTCGGGGAGTTAGTGATTTTTCCCTCCTACTTGGAGGTTCCGCCTCCATATCCCGTGAACAGAAAGTGATGTTTTGTTTCTTTGTTTGGTTTTCTTCTGCTTTCGAGGGTTTTGTGTGATTGTGATTGACTGTTTTCTTGTTAACGGCAATATAACTTGATTGTATTTTCAACGCATGGAAAGTGGTTGTCATGGATTAGTTGATCAGTAATTCTTTGAAGCTGTGGCATCTCTGGCTGGGCCTCATTGACATTTGGAGTTCGAGAATAACATGTCTGGCTTTTTGGGGACCTCTGTCGGGAAAGGAAATGAAGATAATTGCTTTTGTTTAAGCTTAATAGAGATAGCATATTTTGTTTGTGTTTTGGTGGCGACGTCTGACTGAAATTTTCAATCATTTCTTTCAGTATGTAATTTTCTATTGGTATTTTACTTATAGGATGGCTGTCCAATTTGTAATTCTCATTGGTAGTCTTCCTAGAAAATGCAGAATAAGTTTCAGCCAAACCGAAGGAAAAAAGTTCAACTATATGACGAATAAACAAATATAGCGACTTTTCATTTCTGGTGATGCTTACGTTGTGCTTAGGTTGATTTGATTTGTATTGTTCATAATCGGGTCTCATTTGGGTCATAATTAGTAAATGGACATTCATTCTCACTACGAAAGCTAGATTCAGTGAAATGCTATTAACACAGTAAACCATGATCCTCTTTTATCTTTTTTTCTTGTTCAACTATCAGATAATTTTGTTGGATTTCATTGGAATAGATTCTAGACTGCTCGTTAACATTTCACGAGGTGATTTGCTTTGCGGAGTTCGTTCTTTCTCTACCTTTTATGAATTTGATTGCATAGGAAGAATGGCTGCAATAGGTTTTTCGTAGACCCAATGTTTTGCTTGAGACAATTTCTCTATCATTTGATGCACATGAGCGGGAAACCAGTGAATAAAAATACCGCATTTGATTGCAGCATTTCATCAGTTGGTGACATAATTCTCTGATTCCAGTTGCCAACTTTCAACTGCGCCTGTCTGCTTTGACCAATTTACGTTGTCTCTCAGGAACAAGTATGAGGGTAAGGTGTTTATGAAGAGTAAAAGGGAGAAACTGAATTTAGGGGTGGAGGGAAATAAAGGAGACAAAGCTTCAATCCTGTGAAGCCTGCTTCTTGTGGATTCCACTGAATTTCAAAGTCTGTTGAGGTCCCATTGTAATCAACAGATCAAGCTGAGGGTTACACACTTTTTTCTTTTTCTTTTTCTTTTTTGACGCAAAACCTGGCTTGGATAGTGACACTGACTGTGTGACAACTGCAGCTATATTTCTCTTTCAAATTCTTCTAACTTGAGTAGGCAAGATGTCAATTGCCTGGCATTTTATTTTTATCCAGTAGCATTGGACGGATGGGGATCTATCAAGATGCCTTCATTTCTTCATAGGTTTTTATGGATTTTAATTTGCTTGATTTTGAAGCCATTATACTGCCAATTTGTCAAGCCCCTCTTTACTCTTGACAGTAAAACATGCTTAGTAAGAAGCTTTTTCTTTTGTCTTTACTCTTGACAGTAAAACATGCTTAGTAAGAAGCTTTTTCTTTTGTTGATTGCAGTGCATTGGGAACATGGATCTTTTCTATAGCTGGTGCTTTGCTTGCAATTCCGGTAGGGATAAAGAGGAAATCGTTAGGCCCACTGGTCTTCTTTGGTACTACGGGAACAATGCTTGACATTATCATGGGTATCACTGCTTGTGAAAGGGAGCACGCTGAGCGCCAAATGAAGCTTTTGGAAGAACAGAGACTCGAAAACATTGCTGCACCGGAGGCTGAAAATGAACTCCAATGATGCCAAGGTTGTTATCCTGTTAGCATTGTGGCCTTTCTTTTTTACGATTTTGTCCAACTTCTCATGTTGAAATAAAGGAGTTTCCAAATGTGCTGATTCTGGTAAAGAATTCTGGTCTGGGATCGAGGAAGAACCCAAGCGTCCATCTCGCTCCCTCTAGAAAATTTATGATTTTCTTCAGGACCCATCACGGTGTTGGTAAAAATAATTGCAAAATAGTGGCTCTGAATTGGTGTGACGTGGCTATTATTCCGATTGAGAACAAGCCAGTTTCCACGTACTATATATATTTACATAATTTGCTGCCAGGTCAAAATGTGAAATGATCTTGTAATTGAATATTTTTTGTTTCCTTAGCTAACGATGAAACTAACGATATTCTGAATATTGTAATGGCACTGCATGTTGCCCTTGAACATGGTGGAACTGCGAGTTTCAGACTTGTTATACTTTTACTCAGGGCTTCTTGTCTTTACGATGTTTAAAAGTCTTCCAAACATTTGCTGGCAGGTCAACAATGTCAAGTGTCAAATGATCTTGTAAATTATTGAATATTTGTTTTCCTTGGCTAACAATATTCTGAATATTGTAATGGTGCTTAAAGGTCTTCCAAGCATCTTGTTTTTTTGTCAGCCAGTTGATCTCAATCTATTTGCGGTCTTCCTATGAATCTTTGCCTATTTACTTTTATCATCCGTAAACAACCTGATGCCTGATGTCCTTCTGCACCTCTAAGTGATGTTAATGTTCTTCCTGCAAGGAGAAAGGTCGTATCCAATATTATCCTTCATTTTCCTGTGCCCTGCTCTTCTGTCTTTCTGCCATTGCAAAGGTTACCTCGTTTGTATTGTTCCATCTGCTTACAGTGCTTGTTAATTTCAGTCTGTATTCTGAATGACGTCCCGTCTTAGTGATGTCCGACTTGCAGTAGAGCGTAACACAAACCCGGAGACTGGAGGGTAAGCCTTTTTTTATATATAAATTGAGCACTGACCAACCTACGAGGAATACACCATGAAAGCTCGGGCAAGTTGGCAGGGTTGAGACCTAATTCAAGATTTCCAAATATGCATTTGATGGTATACCTGCTGACTACTCGTAGAAATGATTGATGGTGTGCATATGTCAAAGGAGTTCAAACCTCAAAAGGATTACTTTAATTTCTTTGATTTGCATTTGTAGAATGACTCTGTATTTGCATATGATTTACTGTGGGATTTTGCAAAATGATTGCACGCACGTTCTTTCCTACGAATCAAATTTACGCCTACTAAGGTCCAACAATTCGAAAGCTTACCCTAGTTTTAGGAAAATAATATATTGGGCCATCTTCCAGTTAGGTCGGTGGTTATTCTTTTTCCATAGAGCGCTATTTCACTTTATGAATCAGCAAAAGCTGCTGTTCTCTTCGCAATGTCAAAACCATCTTCCTTATCTTGTTTTATCTTCTTTTCTCTGGGCAACTTTGTACTCATCTCCATGACAAATGATTTTTTCAGAAAATTCTCTCTCTCTCTCTCTCTCTCTCTCTCGTCTGCTAATTACCAGCTGCTTGCATTCCCATCAACGGTAAAATGGTGTTTCCACCTGCTGCAGAACCAAGTCCTCCAGGTGAACATGTTGTAAGGACTTCTATGCTTTCATGTTTCAACAACTATTACACCTTCAGTATTATAACATATTTTCATTTATTTTGCTAATAATATGGGCTTTAAAGGACTTATCATTAGTGCCTCCTTCCTTTGGAGCTATATATGAGAAGCTAGATATGTATAACATAACCATGAATTTCTCAATAGCATGTATAAACTTAGCCCCAAAGTGAGGATGAACAGGTTAGGGGGAGCAAGTGATCGAGAAGCCAGCATTATGAGGACCACCCTTTCCAAAGCTTGCTTGCGGTGGTGGTTGTTGAATGCGTGGCTTTTCCTTGAAGCAGCCACTGTCACACTCTTCATGAATCGTTTCCAGCTTCCTGTCCATGCTCGGCCGCCTTTCGAACCAAAGAATGCGTTGGGGTGCCATCTCTATCGCTGGCATTCCAAGCTTAGCCATCCTTCTTCAGGCGAGAAACTGTGATCCAGGATTTGGAGCAACCAGGCTTGTCAGCAGAAGCAGCACAAACAGCCTTATATACAAGACGGCACCTAAGAAGGATCATGCTGCAGTAGCCAAAGGAGGTGATTGAATAATTGGTGCTTGGGCGCACTTGTTCGGAAGGGAAAAGAAATGGCGTAATTCAGGGTATCTTCTTCCTTTTTTCTGTGGATCGTTATTGATCGGAATAGATGTGATATCTGCTACCACAGTGCTTTATCCAGGTTTTGTCACGCCATCACTACTTATTCTCGAGGCACAAAGTGATGGTGGACGCGGGGTTGCTTTGCTTCACAGGGACGCTTCAAGTTTAATCCCGTTCAGTATCTATTTTTATACTTTCTTGTCGAGGAAACAGCTAAAAAGTTGGCGTGTCCAGTGTCCTCATGGTTATGTCCGTGCTATGTGGGTGTTGCCTGGGAATCGACCTCATAAAAGCATTCAGGGTGGAGAAGCATCAAATTTTCGTGATAGCAATGGATGATCCTGCAGCATATCACTTTTGCCATTTTTATTGCATCTCACGATAAAAAAAAAGGGGGGGACGCCCCAAAATGACCACTTAATCAAAGATAGCGAATGAATCGCCTTAATTTGTTGCCAATATTCTAAAACCTTTTTAGAATTCTAGATTCTTTTTTGTAATGGACTCCACACCTAAAATATATGAGCCAAGAAAAGAAAAGACCAATTCGCCCCATGTTTTCTATAAGATCTACCATAACTACATATTTTTCCTATTCAGATTGTTCTGAAGTGCATCCCCTTCTGTTAAAATAGTGTTCAGAATGTAATTTTTTCTGCTAACTGCATTTTTTTAAATAGTATGGATATTCATCTGAGCCCCCTCAAGTTGGCTGTCCGCGCCTTCATTCAGACATGCTATGGAGGAACCAAACTGCTTTCATCTGGAATGACCATTATGATTTTGGACCTCGATGAACCTTCCCCGGCTTCATAGTTCAGACCATTGTTACATATATTATTATTATGTACGAATATTATATGGTAAGGAATTTCTCATGTATAATATGGTAAAGTTGCATATTTCAGGAATATCTAAAGAAAATCTTGGTAAATTTTTAAAAAATTTAAAACACTTAATAGATCTTGAAAATTAAAAAAAATAAAAATTAATAAAAAACAAAAAAGTATGTAATATGTTTTTTTTCATGTTTTTTATTTTTTGGCATTTTTCTTTAAAAGATGTGTTTAATTGCCATTTTGTACGACTGACTTATTTCTCAGATATTATACGCATTTTTCTCAAATAATACGTATTTACGTATTTTTTTTCAAATAATACGTATTTTATGTGACAATAATCGAAACGACAAACAGATCCTGTCTGCTCAAGGTTCTTGGTCTCCGTCTCCGGCCCATATCTTAAATGTTCATGCCAAAAAACTTGCAGGATATTACGCTACGTAATTTGCTATAAAGTTGCTGGTTGCCTTTATACGTTGCTTTTTCTTTCAAGGATATGGAATTAAACTTGTCATTTTAGGTGGGTAGGACTCGAACTCGCAAAATGGCGATCGCTCCGGTCGCGTCCGCCGCCGGCCGCCAGCCCCTCTTTTTACGTCACATGCATACATGTATGCAACCACTCATCGCATTCATGCATTGGGCCTGTTTGCCCCATGACCATCAGAAAAGGAATCGTGCACAAAAATGGAACTCTGCAAAGGTGATACAAAAGCGACCGAACACATTCGTTTCTTCTGCGGTAGTTGTGGAAAGCAAGCATTATAGAGCCTGAATAGATTGGCCACGCGAAGAGGTAAAAGCGGCGATTGTATTAATATATGCGTATGATGCAAATGTGGCTCCACAAAGCTATGATTTTCTTCTCAAGCGAATCCAGGAGAGGATCTCTGGGGCATCTCCACCGACGGTGCTCCCTTATCAGCAAAGAAAAGGAATGTTGATGAGCTTGTAAAAAAGGAAGATGGCTGTTGTCTTTTTCACCTTTAATTGGTGTCTTCCGCTCTAATGTATTCATACTACATTTGGATTGGATTGAGTTGCGTGCACACTTCAAACGACGGTGGGTTACTTTTTGAAAATTTTTATAAAGCAGTGGATAATTTAGAACCTTGTTTTTGTTTTTGCACCATCTCTTTTTACCTTATTAAAAAGTTTATCTTTAAAAAATTTTAATAAGAACATTTTGGTCATTTGATGCTCCTGTGCACAATTTTTTTTTTGCCATGCACAGCAGTTTACACATAACTAGCTTCCTTCGTCTTCCACATGCTTTCAGTTCATCGACATCAGTACTATCCCCATGATTTCTTCTCCTCCGTTTTCCGTCCTGTATTTTCATCTCCAACAGGATCAAGCTCCACATCACTTAAGTACATTGCGGGCCGCTGATTTTCAAGATGTTCAATGCTTATGCTAGAATTTACTTTTTTCTATTAAAATTATGCGTAATCATATTTATAAGTGTGAAAACATATCCATTTTGTAAGAATACATAAACTTTCTACAAGTGGGTAATGGCGCTCTAAGGAGCATCTACTCTACTAATTATTACACTTGTATACCAGTCTCATTTTGGAACTGGTTTTCAGGTTTTCTCCTCTCCATGATATCCACCAATTCTAAGCAGTAACGGCAGCTGCATAAAAGAACCAATAGACGACAGAAGAGAGAAAAAAAAATTGAAGGTGCGACAAAGTGCCACGAAAAAAAATAAGGGTAAAAAAGCCAGGTTGAATTCATTTCCCTACAGCAACCTTTCCCAACTAGAAATAGTTGAAGTGAACATTTACATACGCTCGGCCAACTGTTGCATTAGATTGCATCAGTAGCTATCACCCAACTTTATGAAATAGTCATGAGTTCATACTAGTTTATTGTGTACCCATCTCATTACATATCCTTCAAGCAGTCAAAACCAACACAAATCCACTAAATGAGTGCTCTCTCTCTTTCTCTCTCTCTCTCTCTCTCTCTCTGTAGCATAAATTCTAATTGCATGAATAATCCGCATCTTGGAATTAGCAGCACTAAGTATTACAAGTTTGAATAGCAACAAAGAGACTTTTATAAGTGCTCTACCATCCATAAACTTGGTCTGCCATTGAAGCCAACTATTAAGAAAAAGACGCGGCAAACAACTGTCTGTAGAAGGTGCAAAGAAGCCATCCTCTTGTCATGAGCAAAGAGGACATACTGACATGTGAGCGCCTTTTGCGGCTTCTAAGAGCTGAAAGATGTGTATCTTTAAAAAAAGAAACTACATTTTGGCATGTTGGAGCAAGAATATTTTCCATGATTATCAATATATTTTCAGTGTAGTGCCAGGAATCTCATGAAAAACAATCTTATACTGTTTTTTGCCACGCGCTCTAAGAGGTCAAGATAACGTTTCCCTTACCTTGAGCGTGCCTTCTGAAATCTGATAAATTACCAAAGAAACTGCATCTTTCTCAAAGTTCAGGACCCACTAAATGCTGTTGCATCAGGAGGTACATGTTATTTAAACCAGGTTAAACGTGTGCATTAATGGATAAACCATTTCCGACAATTTTTTCCAAAAAAAAAAACCACCAAGGAAGTTTGTTTGACATGGTTCGAAAAATATGATTAGTTGTCATTTGGGTACCTCAAGTACGAACCAATAATATGATTAATTTCACATTATTCAAGTTGTTCCTAAGTTTCCCAAGTTTATTCGCATGTTCGGCATTAAGCATGCCAAAAAGAAGAACACGTACACAGTAGTCCCAGTTTGTCAAAATTAATGATTTAAAGTAAGATCTACTCTCTCTCTCTCTCTCTCTCTCTCTCTCTCTATATATATATATATATATATATATATATATATATATATATATATATATATATATATATAACAATCAAAATTGAAAAACAAAAGAAGTGGAGCCCTCTAATGCTGACGGCTGGAACGAAGCTGGGTAATGTGCATTGGTGTGGCTAATATGACTAATGACGAAAATACCCCTGATTAATACAAAATAATTTTTTTGTGAGAATAAAAAATCGAAAAAACAAAAAGATTGAAAAAGAATATTGTTTTTTAAATAATTATTAAAATGGTTTTCTTTTTCTGTGGAGTATGTTGGCTAACGGGCACGCGCACTCCATCTCGACATGGGCTGTTGCCTTCATGCTATGTACCAGCCGTGCCGTGGTACTCCATTTTCGTGTATATATCATCCAACGGCAAGATCTACGTCTACAGGCTGGATTTCCGGCCGCACCATTGAATCGGCCGTGAACGGGAAAGGGACGTCGGTCACCTCCTGCCGACTTACCTGCGTACGTGTGTATAGAGCAATGCATGGTCCACCTCTCCCTCAATAATCCACTGCTTCTCTTCCCAGCTAGCTCGATCCCTCTCCATTTGCCAACATGTACCCGCGACTTACACATAAGGTCTGCCATTTAAGTCTGGCATTCAAGTCGAGGTGTTGTTTCCTTCTGTCACAAACGAAAGAAACTAAACAATGCTGTAGTTCCCACTCGTTATTGGGAACACCCATCTAGAGGTGAGGACTCCTTCTCCATACTCAACTCCTGAGGTCCTCAATGAGAAATAAACTCGTAACAAAAGTTGATGGCATAGGATCTGTGTCCCATTGACACAGTGGAAATGAACGGATGTGAAGTTAATCATGTGAGCGGCCAAGTTACAATAACCAAACAAGTGAATAATATATCTGAGATGTTGAACGGTTTTTACATAAAGTGGCAGTTCAAAGCTCATGTTTGTGTTGTCGAAATGATGAAAACGTTCATAAGAAAGAGTTAAAAAGTAGCCCTTGTCCTCAGGCGGGGGAAACATCGTGCATGCCGAGGCCGCCGAACTCACGTGGTATGTTTGCTCGTCAAGCGCGCACCACCTACCGGCGGAAGATCCATGGGTCCGGATGTTAGGTGATCGTTCACTGCAGGAGACAAGTATATGAATATGACCATCCCAGCCTTGTGCAGGTTGGGGTTTCACCAGGTGCTGGGACTCTGACCCACTTCTTTCCAGACCGACCGAACAATGGATCTTTTCTCTGTCTAAATCCATAAACTCTTGATCACCGTTTGAAATACATTTAAAATCCAAATCCAATAGCCCTCCACATTCATCGAAATCGATATGGTCCCGAAATCAAGCAATCTAAACCGTCGCATCGATTGCCGAGCTCTGGAAAAACAGCCCCGCAATTAATTCGAAGCGCGAAATCAAGCAATCTATTACAAAGTATTTTGGGACCTCAGGTATTGAGGTTACTTTTAAATCTTTGATTTCTGATGAAGATTTGAACTCTTTTATTTTGTAAGATAGCTAGAGCGAGACTGGACCAGAGTAAAGACGGTAAAAGATGTTTGTTCTTTCATCGCCACCAATCCCTTGGTCTCTTAGATGAAGGAGAGCAAGATATACATTGAGAATCAGTTCGATCGAATTGGAAGCAGATCCAGTTCGACGTACTGCGTAGGTAGCGAAACCACCATCAAAATATATGCATAAATTTGGCATCTAAGGATGAAATTGCCACCGTCAAGTACTGCTTCAGCCACAAGAGTCCGAATTCGTTTGGATTTGTAAGTTAATGCAGTCTCAATATTAGACTAAATTAATGTGCTGTCACGGGATCAAAGCTTTTGAAGTTGGCGTCCAAATAGAAACGGTTTTAAAGTTCAGGAGATTTGAATCAAATTGGTCATTGAATATTTTACGCTTTCTTTAGTAATTAACAATATAAAAGTCAAAAGAAATAAATGCAACCATTTAAAATAAGTTAAGAACCTATAAGGAAACGTGATCATGCGTTGTGCTCTTGAATTGGTTCTCTACATGTTGGATTCGAATTTGGCAGATCGGGTACAATTTTCCTTAGACTAGACATTGACAAAACGTTTGGTCCAAGTTTGTGACCGGGAACAAATTAAGAGTTGGTTACCTAGCCTGAATCCAGACTTTGGTGGAGTTTTTACAAATTAATGTATTACTAACGAGATTAAAGGAAAGATTTTAAAAATACCCAATCTTGGCCTTGATTGCTTTTCACTAGCGATATCACAATATTAATATACTAAATAGTTTGAAGTATGAGCTTCCTGTGAAATAGCATAGCTGGTCAGATTAGATTAGAGGCATATTGTTGCATGTTTCTAATTCGATGGATTATGGCTTCACCTCAATAGTCACGAGGCATGGTACCTAAGTTAACGGTTAATTTATATATATCTAAATATCTTTGTATGAGGAGCATATGGACGAAAGAAATAGCTAGAGTTGTTAAAATTATCTGAAACATTGGGTTATTAGGAGCCACCAATTAACCCATATGGTGGCTGTTTGCGGGAGTATTAAATCCTGAACCAAAGCTATTCTAGCATCTCCCACCTTTTTCATGACTATTCTCTATCCCCAAAAAAGCAACGTTAACTGTGTCAACTAATTCTGAAGAATTACATGTTCCATAATATATTTGTGGCTGGAAAGGTAGTAAAAGCTGAAAATAAGTTGACGACATTATATGTATGTGAATGTATTGAAAATCTTAGATCCTCCTCCTGACCAAACAAGAAGTCTCTGACTTCCGTCTTGACCGGCACTCTTGTGATAATGACTTCTGGACCTGCTTCTGCTCACAATTCTCCCTTTATTAATCGGTCCAGTCTTCTTCCTTAACTTTTTCTGCTTGCAGTTTAAGACATTCTCGCCGTCGCTGTGCACTTTTGTCATCTATCGTATGCACATATCTGCAACGAGGAGTCCTGTGATTGGAGACAATTCGGATGAATTCCAGAAGAAGAGGGGACTCGTTGAGCATCATCCGCCACAAAGTTCAACCAGATAATGTAATCATTCAAGGCCATCCAGATGGAAGCTTCAACGGGCTTCCGATCAAATGACGCAATTGAAGGCTATCCAGGCAGAAGTTTCTACGAGGCAAGGTGGCTGCATCTGCATGCCATGAGCGGCGCCTAGAAAGGAAATGGGGCCTCACTCACACCCTTCCCTGCATCAGCGTGATTCTGCAAAATGGCTGGCTGCCTTTTCCCGGAAGCCACATGGCTTCCCATTTAACTTAATTCCCTTGCTTGGCTGCTTCCTTGTTGAGTTCTCTTGTTTCTGTTCTATAATATATTTTTCGAAAACCATGAACTTTCTCTCCCCCCTGCGTTACGTCCGCTGTCCTCTTCGTTCACTAGCAATTAGTTATGGTTATTGACGTACGTAAATTCACTTAAGAAATAGCAAATTGGTTTTAAAATATGAAAGTTAGATATAGGCGGCCCGACATGCTACGACGGAGCGATGCTGATATCACCGGTTTCTACATCTAATGGCGTTTTGAATTATTCAAATATCACAGTTATTCTTTTCACTTGTCATCATAACGTCATAAAAGATATATGTTTGCAGTGTAGCACTTATTGCCCATGTGGGCACAAGGACACATAGTTAATTATTATCACTAAACATGTATTCATGACTTGCTTTTTTTTTTTTTATTAGCCAATGTATTATTTGTACTGCGTTACTATATATTTCTGTGCCCTTCATAATAGTTTATATATATATATATATCTTTTCTCCCCACAGAGCATACGGCAGCAGGACTTAGTCATTCGAGCACGTGAATGGAGAAAACGGGAAGGAGAAGTCTCGTCATGCATACAAGTCTAGGCTAAAGCAATGACCGAGAAGTTGAGAGCTAGTAGGACCCGCCCAAGGGGCCTGTAATGTCAAATAAAAGCTATGTAAAATATAGTTTAAGTATATGCGGTTGACAACAAGCCACCTTCGATCTCCCTTCTCTTTTAAATTGACATTGTAAAGATTTAAGAGAGCGGCAAATATGTTGGAAAATCTGCGTCCGAGAACGAGTCAAAGCAAATTTTTATTTATGAGTCGGCCAGGGAGGGGAAGAAAGATGTGATTCTAAATCAGGGGCTCTCGTTTCCAAGTGAGCGATCTTGCTAAAGCAAGTGCTTTGATTGTTTTTGAGCCGACGAACGAATGGAGATCCCTCCCTTGTTACAAAATCGTGCCTCTGTTTCAAGAGGCGACCTCTGGACACTCTTAACTAATAAAACCTCACAAACTGCCGTCGGGAAGACGACTCTTCAAATATCTCAAAGATCAGACAGACAAAGAAGCAAATAAAAAAAACAAACAGATGAGGGCGACTCGCAGCAACGGCGCGGGCGTTCGGAAAGTACCAAAACGGGTTCTCTCCTCGCACGACGGACGATCGTCGTCAGCTTCCTCCCGCCGGCCGATACGCCGTCGGATCCGCCTTCTTCTGCACCGTCCCAGGCGGAGAGATACATACGTTAGATCCCACAATCCTTTGGGGGGTTTTTCCAATATTTAACTGCCCGCTTTTAACAGGGGTTCATTCAGGAGTTGAGGGTCGGTTACCTTCCTTTTTCACCTTCCAAAAAGATCGACATTAAGAATCATGATTCATTAAATTAAAGTTTTTATGTCAGACTTAGGGGTCAAAAAAAGAGAAGGAAGATCTTGAGAGGAAGAAAGGTCGGATGGATTTAAAATTCCAAGGATGAACGAGTAGAGGCAATTACCATCAGAGGGATCGCGAGGACAATACATTTGATCACGCACCTCGACAAGGGGTCCCCTCCCCGCCTAAGTTTTCACATTGACCTGGACATCGTGGGGCCGGCGCAGGACGAAGAAGAGACCTGCACGAACAGCACGTGCTGGGATCGCCAAGTAGACGGCCCAATTGCGTGCAATCGAGCCAGTTACATCCACTGAATCTTGTGGGCGACAATCTAAAAGGAGAAGAAAAAGGGAACTTGATTGGAAGACTTTAAAACTCCAAGGCAACCCCACATCCCCTAAGCTGCCAAACCTCTCAATTCCCGAATAGAAGAAAAATCTCTTTATAAACGCCCCACCGTCCCCCCTTGTCACCCTACATCCTTTGAGCAAATGTTTATTGGAGGAGCCACAAGAAACGCAGGTTCAGAGAAAGAGGGATGGAAGCCTCCGGCTGCTGCAGTGCTGTCTCGCTCTTTAGCCTGTCGTCGGCGCTTCTACCACTGATGGCGCTGCTGCTCGTCCTGGTGCTGCTGTACTGCGCGCTGAAGCCGTGCTGCGACTGCCCCGTGTGCAGCGCCTATCTCACCGGACAATGGAACGGCGAGTTCCACAACCTGGCCGACTGGTACGCGGCGCTGCTGGAGAAGTCGCCGACCCACACCATTCACAACCACCTGCTGGGCAACATCATCACGGCCAACCCGAAGAACGTGGAGCACATGCTGGTGACGCGCTTCGACAACTACCCCAAGGGCAAGGCCTTCTCCGCCATCCTCCACGACCTGCTCGGCCGAGGCATCTTCAACGTCGACGGCGAGCTGTGGCGCTCCCAGCGCAAGATGGCCAGCTTCGAGCTGGGCAGCGCCAACGTTCGGGGCTTCGTCTTTGGGCTCGTGTCGGACGAGATTCGGCAGCGGTTGGTGCCGGTGATGGAGGCCGCGGAGAGGTCGGGCGCCGGGCTAGACCTTCAAGACGTGCTTCGTCGGTTCTCCTTCGACTGCATCTGCAAGGCCTCCTTCGGCGTCGACCCGCGGTGCCTGGAGCTCTCGCTGCCTTTGAGCGAGTTCGCCCACGCCTTCGACTCGGCTTCGCAGATGTCGGCTCGACGGGCGACCACCTGGACGCCCTATGTCTGGAAGGCCAAGCGGTTGCTGCGCGTCGGCTCGGAGCGCGAGCTCAGGGACGCGGTCCGTAAGACGCACGCCCTCGCCGAGGAGGTCATCCGAAGGCGCCGCGCCTCCGTCGGCTCTTCCAAGCACCGAGACCTCCTTTCCAGGTTCATGGGCTCCACTAAAGATGATCGCCTCCTCCGCGACATCGTCGTCAGCTTCCTCCTCGCCGGTCGGGACACCGTCGCCGCCGCCCTTACCGCCTTTTTCTGGCTCGTTTCCTGCCATCCCCACGTCGAAAATTCCATTCTTGACGAGATATGCAGAGTGGCTTCTCCGCTGGGAGAATTTACCAAAGAAACGCTCGCTGATGCTAGCGAGATCACTCTGGAGCACAAGCAGCTGAAGGATCTGCACTACCTCCAGGCGGCGATTTCCGAGAGCATGAGGCTGTACCCGCCGGTGCAATTCGACTCCAAATACGCCGCCCAGGACGACGTGCTGCCGGACGGAACCGTCGTGAAGAAGGGAACCCGAGTGACCTACCACCCCTACGCCATGGGGAGGATGGAGTCCATATGGGGGCCTGACTGCCGGAAATTCCAACCGGAGAAATGGCTCAAGAACGGCGTGTTCGTCCCCGACAACCCTTTTAAGTACCCCGTCTTCCAGGCGGGCTCTAGGGTCTGTTTGGGAAAGGAAATCGCCTTCATGCAGATGAAGAGCGTCGCCGTGACAATTCTCTGGCGCTTCACCATAGAAACCAAGCCATGCTGCCGGCAGTTGAAGTTCTCCCCTGGCCTCACCGCCAATATCAGCGGCGGCCTGCCCGTCATCGTCAAGCCGCGGACGTGGGGACGTGAGCCGACGCACAAGAAGGATTGATCATCAGTCCTGCAGTCTTTCGCTTAGGAGCCGTCAATCAATATTTGTAAAAATGGTGAAATCCTACTCCATTCATTCTCCATCAATGCTTCCTGTAGAGCGTTCTTGTGATTGTGTTAAAGGGAAAGAAATTTAAGATACGACTTGCAGATGGGAAGGGCATCCGTACTTTGTTGTGGGGGTATGACTGAATAATGTCATCTGGCGGTAGCGAAGTGTGAAGATGCCTCTTTGTACGTAAAATTGTTCATTGACTGCTATTGGGTTCCCTTCTTCTGTCTCAAAAAGAAAATTGCCCACGAGGGAGATATAAGATTGTGCTTTCCCCATTATTATCTTTGTTCCATTTCAGCAAGGAACAGCATCCTTCCTCACGGAAAATTCTTGCTACAATTTTTGTTGGTTTTGAACAATGATCTTTACGTGGTTGAGAAAAAAAACTGGGGTCATTTTCTTTATTTAGTAATTGGGAAAAGATAAAAGGTTGAGATTGTTTCTTATCCATCTAAATCTAAGTGTTCTAACACCACCAATTTGTCCTTCCCTCTCTTTGTCTTTGCCCATTCTCGCTTTTCGTCCTTCCATCTCTCGGTGTGTCTCTCTTTCTTGGTTGTTTACAGCATATCAACCACTATGGATTTCAAGGAATAATGTTACAGATTGGATTTGCAAATGTTGATGTGGAACATACTATTTGACGTTTTAGTTTTGTGTTATCTAGTGTGTTCATAAACACTAATTTAATAGAAATCATGCTTTAGTTAAGTCATTTTATTAAAACAATTTATCTTTGTACTATTAAAATTTTGATGTTATAAGAGATGTTCATCTTTTTCTTGTTAAAAAGCATTATTTACATAAGGAAACAACTAACTTAATATATGTTTCTCTTAAGATCATATCCATAACGTTAGACGACAAAAAAAAATTAATTAATTAATTTTAATCGGTTTTGTATTTTGTTTTTTACTCAAGTGGTTTGGTTTTTACCAATTTTCTTATATATATATATTCTAAATCTCCTAACCATCTGAAGCTCCACCCAATTACAGCCACTTAATGCATTGCATTGACCTTATATGCAATGCATCGAGAGGATGGAAGATCAGCCTGGGAGAGGATGGAAGATTTTTCTTTCCAATCCTGGATCGAGAAATGCAAGGATCCTATATACATATATGTGAGGAAATGAATGCGACTTAAACCATTTAGATTAAATTAAGCATATCCTGAACAGATTAATCCTTGCCTGTCTCTGAATAGTAATATTTATTGTCAAATCGAACTTAGGCCCTTGCAGGAAACTTTTGAGAATTAATTTTGCAGGTTGGCAAGGGCCGGCCCAGCATAATATATGCAAATCATGCTTCATGCTCCAACAGTTGTGGAATTTTGGCTGATTTCGAAAGAAAGCCACTTTATTGCTGGTGGAGAATTGCTATTATGTTGATATGATGCCGCATTCTATTCTCTGTCTCATCATGGCATTAAAATATCGCGCTTTGGGAGCTCATTGTAAAACCCTAAATACCAAATGTGTACGTTTCACAAGCTAAACTACCTGCTTATACGCCAGAAGCTCCTGCATCTCCTTCGCTCATGCATATAAACATATCATATTAAACTCATATTGCATATGCAAACAATTAAATCTTTGTCACCACTTTGAGAATGCAGATATCCATTTAACACCGACACATATATGTATTTTTTAACTCCTAGACAAAAATTTCAACTTCCTTGATGTGAATTGATGTCAAAATAAGTGGGCATAAGGGTGGGGACCAAGTTGTCCAAAATCCTTCCAGGCGGCCTACCAAAGAAGGGAAGTTGGCTATGGCGCTTGGCTTCTCCTTCTTTCGCTCTCGCCGCCGACCAAACGCCGTGCATGTGGGCTGGACCACGATTGTTGAGGAAAGGGATATTAAAATGCAGAATTTACGTTGGAGCTGAACCATCGTTCATGGGAAGAGCAACCCGCACGTTTCAATCGCGGTCGACAGCCAAAAGCATGCAGCAGTTTGTGATAGATGCATAGCAAGGTGGAAGGGGAGACCAGTTAATGCGGGCGCACATGGAGATGAGACGTCGTCCTCAGTCTCCTGCAATTTCTCTTTCTTTTTACCTTTCCTTTTAATCCGAGAACGTAAATGCAACTTCACTCCAGCACACCTTGCCTTCTGTAACGCACCCAAAAGTTTTATCGAGTTAACTCCCTTTACCTTGACAAGGCGTTCAAGCTTGAACGTCTGAGGAGAGAAAATGAAAGTAAAACGTGAACTTTGCCCTTTTTTGTTTCGTTGGGTCATTCCTAAGAGGCGCACAGTTTGCTTGCCCAATTGGTTACTCACAGATCTGAGGGACGAAATTAATGTCCAACTTTTACAGCCAAAGATCTAATAAAGGGGAGGATAACGCAATCAGTTTTACATTCTATTTTGATCCGGATCTTAATGTTAAGGATTCTATTTACTAAGCAAATTAATAATGCCAACATAAAAGTTCCTTCCTTCCTCAATCTCTTTCTCTCTTTCTCTAGAGAACATGAGATTAAAGATTGTATTTTGTAAACAAATTAATGCCAACATAAATACACATTCCTCAATTTTTTCTCTCTTTCTCTAGAATACATGGAAGGAGATAGAGAGAGATTAAAGATTGTATTTCCTAAACAAATTAATGCCAATATAAATACACCTTCCTCAATCTCTTTCTCTTTTTCCCTAAAAAACATGGAAGGGGAGAGAGAGAGAGAGAGATTAAAGACTGTATTTTATAAACAAATTAATGCTAATATAAATACACCTTCCTCAATCTCTTTCTCTCTTTCTCTATAAAACATGGAAGGGGAGAGAGAGAGAGTAGGAGAGATTAAAGATTTTATTTTGTAAACAATTTAAAGCCAATATAAATACACCTTCCTCAATAACTTTTTCTCTTTATCTACAAAACATGGGAGGGGAGAGAAAGATTAAAGATTGTATTTTGTAATCAAATTAATCCCAACATAAATACCCCTTCCGCAATCTTTCTCGGGAAGACATAGAGAGAGAATTATATTAGCTAGCATTCTCTACAAAGTCGTTAATCCTTGACCTTCGGATAATTCAATAATTTATGATATTCATTGTCAGCATTTCCTCCTGAAAGGCTTTGACAGTTACATCCTACCTTATATAATCAAGCAGCGGAACACAATTTTTGTCAGCAAAACGCTGTGGACAATGCACAGGGACCCTCTTGCCACTCCCATCATTTAACCAGTCAGGTCAGTGCAAATGGGGCCACTTGAGTAAGTAGGTACTTCTATATTTAATGGGTCTATTAGGATATATATACAAGGCACAGTATGCGACAAAGGGATATGTACAAGTTGAATCTACACACTAATCATGAAACTTTTGTCCCAACTGCAAAATTAGCCACTATAACTTGCTGCGAAAAATCGTCGACTTCTACGTCAAGTGGATGTTGGCAGTGCATTCTTGCATTGTGATATTCTTGAAGAAGTTTACATAAAGCTTCCATTTGTTTATAGGAGTGAGAGAACGACAGATGTTAATTTGCAAGCCACAAAAGTATCTATATATCCTCAAACTATGTCTCCATGTCTTCTTATTCTCTTATGACATATGGATTTGCGCAGTTTGCGTTATGTTATTCTCTATTCACATTTCTGCAGCGTCAAGTTTTGCAGTTCGTTTATTGATGATTTGATTACTGCCGGAGCCTGGGTGAAACATATCAGCAAGTTCAAGGATTATCTTTACAGTATCTTCCATATGACAAATTTGGTGCCATTAAAACACTTGGCATTGAACTCACTCGATTTAAAGACAGTATATTTTTTATCCTGACAGAAGTATACCATAAATATTCTTGAAAATTTTGGCATTTGAATGCTAAGCCCATTGACCTCCCTATGGACAAGCTGCTAAACTTTTACAAGTTCCGATTGTGATCTACTCAATAATTCTCACCTCCTCATGCAGGCTTGTTCATAGGGAGGTCAATGGGCTAATACAATTGAACAATTTATCATTTTGTTCACAACACAATTCCCCGCACACTCCATTTCATGCTTGTTGTTTGTTATCTGAAAAATAACATAGTTCAAGCATATTCTTTTGCCAGAAAATATCCATTTGACTCTCGGAGCCTAATGTGTAGCTGATTGGGCAGCTTAAAATTGGGACACTCATTAATCTTTTATCGGTTATAGTCTCAGGAAAAACAAAAGCAGGACTCTGTCTCACGATCCTTACACAAAGTTGAATATAGTGTTATGGTTGATGCTTATTACAAGGAGATCTAGCATAAGTTGTTAGTGGTTGATTACATCTTCATCAGCCAATTACTAGAGCTAAGTTACTTTGTGACAATCTGGAAGCCCTTCACGTTATCGCCAACCCTTCATATATATCATGCTGGAGTAGAACACAGGGATCGACTATTACATAAGCTCCCCTCGATTCTATGATTCTAAGAAAGTATAAAGTCGAAGGCTGAATTCGAACTCACAATACTTGATGGTGGTCGGCCTCAAACTTGGCATTCGAAAAAGGAAAAACCTTACAGTGTCATTCTCTTCAAACATAGTGGCCGTATATTTTTTTCTTCTCTGGGCAGCAATCTAGGTTTCACTTATTGTTATTGGCTCACATCGCTGTTCATGCCTGAGCCCGTGCAAGTTGTCATGTTTCTTGAACTGATTTAAAACACTCAAGTTGCCAAGTTCGGCAACTTGGGAACTGGGTTGTCTGTCGCTAAGAGCTGGTCATGATCCATTTGTCTGTGGCGCCCCCTGTACAATGTAGGTCAGATGATCCAGATCGTGTGGCCCCATTAATGGCTGCCAGTCTGGTCGGTTCAGGAAACAGCTAGAGTCTGAAGCATCTATCTTTCTATCTTTCCTCAAAGTAAAATTATGTCTCATACGAAGGCAAATTTTTTGAAACCACGTAAAGGTCAATTTGGTGGTGGGGCAGCGAGGAATGCTGCCCACTTTCAAGAGATATACTTTAAGATGGAGCAGAGCCATCCAAGTGCATGCGAGTGTCAAAATAACATGATTGTTGAATTTGGTTTCTAGTTTAGTTCATGACTGTTTTACCAGATTTTCACATTTTTTTTATTTTTAGCAAACAAAATCGTCGACAGATTATGCATGTATATCTTATCTACAAGTAACTACAAGTGCACCACTTATTATATTTCATCTCTTTATGGTTGAAGCCTCATAAAATGACCCACATTATATAACAGGTCTTAAATGACATGTTCATCTAGGGATGTCAACGGATCCGATTCGTATATCCGTTCGAACTGCCTTTAAAAAATTGGATATGGTAAGCAATTTAACATCCGAATAAGAAAATCAAATCGGATTCGGATTTAAGAAATAACATCCGATCGGATTCGGATTTGGTTTTAAGTAAATATCCGATTGGATACTTAACCACCTTCTCTGATCGAATACGGATTCATATTTAGATACTTAACCATCTTAACAAGCATATTCGAATCCAAATTACAGCTTGATATCTGAATCCGAACCTTGAGTTGATATCTGAATCCGAAACGTAGGTGCTGGCATCTGAATCCGATGATTTTCGAATGAGTTGATATCTGAATTTGAAACGCAGGTGTTGACATCTGAATCCGATGATATCCGAATCCGAACTTTAGAGCTTGAGTTGGTGTCCCAATTGCAACCTATGAATAGTTGGACAAATGGTCTAACCAAACACACCAACTTAAAGTTATGATATAAGAATAATATAAATTGTATATGAAGGTATAATCTGATTAAGAGATACTGACTTTTATAAAGTTGCATGTAATAATAGTCAAATAGTTATTATATACACAATTTAACTTAAAGTATTTAAAGCTATATCACATAAAATTAATTAATTAATAATTCATATTGTATTAAATTAAACATTTTTGTGTAAACAAGCAAACTATTATAGTTAAGACATAAGACATCAACTAAACAGGATATCTTAACTAATATATTTATTTAATTAAAAATAATAAAAAAACTTGTATCAAGAAAATTCAATAAAATGAGTATTTTGAAAAATATGAAAATTAACCACAAATAAATATATTTAATATGAAACAACTGTTGAACTCATAAAAGAGTTTTATTTATCAAATTATCAATTATTTATTTAATCAATCAAATAAATTATCTTGTATAATATGTCCAAAAGTCTTAGGTATTTGATATATAACACATAATTCACAAATTTAAAAACAAAAAACCTTTAACTAGTAGGAAACATCAAATTATTTTATTTAATAAATTATATGATTTGATTATTAAATGAGAAATAATATGGGTCACTTGATTTAATAATTCTCAACAAGTTTTTATCATTAAATAATAGTTTGCTCCATATTATTTATCAAATTATCAATTTACTTATTTAATCAGTCAAGTAAATTATTTTGTATTATCATATAATTCACTCAAAAGTCTTACGTATGTGATATATAATACATAATTCACAAACTTGAAAACAAATACCTTTAATTTGTAGGAAAACAATAAATTGTTTGATTTAGTAAACTATCTTATATATCATTGGAGTATTTATACAATTTTACGTAAAAAAAAAACTATTGTAATAAAGGTAAGATGGCTAATAAATTATCAGATATATCATTGAACACTCTTTTTTTACAGATGTAACACAAATTATTTTAATTAACTCAATGAAATTAAAAAAACATTAAATAATATCTTTTTAATGAAAAAGAATATGGGTCACCTGATTTAACAATTATTATGAAAAAAATATGAAAGTCAAATACACTAGTAGAAAAAAGAGAAAATTGAATCAATGAACAGTAGGTGCTTAGGTGTTTGACCTATTAAGAGTGATCTTAACCGTTGATTTGGCCCACAAAAATAAAGAAAAAAATAAAATAAAGTATTTTAGTCTTTTACTATTAATTGACATGCTTCTATCATCACTTTTCCTCAATTATCAACATTAACAAAATCAACTCCAAGTCCCAATTGGTGAAACAGAACTCAAAATGTCATTTATAATGAGTACAACGCCTCCTAAAAAAATGTTTTAAAAGAACTGAATATGTGAAAAAATAGTTTTTAATTAGTTTTGAATAATTAGTTTGATGTTTAAATGACACACTTAAACTCATTTCTTTAAATACATAGGGGGTAAAGATTGATTAAAGAATTTTTTGTTGCGAAAGTGAAACTATAATTTTAAAATTTTAAGTATAGCCAAAACATAATTTCTTAATTTTTTTTTATATATGATAAGCTTACCAATTGTTTTGTTGTAAGAGTGAAACTATAATTTTAAAATTTTAAGTGAAGCCAAAACATAAATTTTTTATTTTTTTTATATACGATAAACTTACCAGTTGTTTTGTTGCAAGAGTCAAACTATAGTTTTAAAATTTTAAGTGAAGCCAAAACATAATTTTTTATTTTTTTTATATACAATAAACTTACGACTTGTTTTGTTGCAAGAGCCAAACCATAGTTTTAAAATTTTAAGTGAGGTCAAAACATAATTTTTTTATTTTTTTTATATATGATAAACTTTTTTATGAGTTCAACAACCGTTTCATATTAAATACATTTATTTACGATTAATTTTCATATTTTTAAAAATACTCATTTTATTGAAATTTCTTAATATAAGTTTTTTTATTATTTTTAATTAAATAGATACATTATTTAAGATATCCTATTTAGTTGATGTCTTACTTGTTTACACAAAAACGTTTAATTAAATACAATATGAATTATTAGTTAATTAGTTTTATGTGATATAGTTTTAAATAATTTAAGTTAAATGGTGTACATGATAACTATTTGACTATTATTATATGCAACTTTATAAAAGCCATTATCTCTTAATCAGATTATCTATTTCTATATAATTTATAATCTTTCTTGTGTTATAGCTTTAAGTTGGTGCGTTTGGCTAGACATTTTGCCCAACCATCCGTCCTACCTTCAAAACGTTGGGGACGTCAAGCTCTCAAGGTTCAGATTCAGATATAACTTAAAAGTTTGATTCGGATCCGATTTGGATATAACTTAAAATTTGGATTCAGATCGGATTCAGGTATAACTTTAAAATCGATTCGGATTGGATTTGGATATAACTTAAAATTCGGATTCGGATCGGATTTGGATATAACTTAAAATTTGGATTCGGATCGGATTTGGATATAACTTAAAATTCGGATTCTGATCGGATTCAAGTATAACTAAAAAATCGGATTCGGATGTAGATTTTAAAGTCGGATTTGGATAAGATATAAACTTTATTTCATCCGAATTTGAATCCTAATCCGAATCTGAATATATGAATATCCGAAAAATCGGATATGATCAAATGTATATACAATTTGAATCTGATCGGTTGACATCCCTATCCCCATCTATATATATGATATGGGAGATGAAGAATGTTAGTGATAGAAACAAATTCATGGTAAAAGCACACTGACAGCACTTCTTACCATAATGAGAGAAAAAGAGAGCAGGTTATAACTCCATATCATTATCATCCAAGAAGTTATACGGGACCATGCAGGTGCGTTTAAACTTTGCTTTTATTGCTTGAGCAAATTAAACAGAATGAAATGGATCATTTCCCGTCTCTGATTTCTACGTTTTGATTCTCAAAAAATGATATTCTGAGAAGCTCCACTAAGAACAGAGCATCTGAGCATGTCATTAGTCTAGGTAATTCTGCTCATAGTGCTTCTTATAGTGATCACCATGTTCAAATTTGTATACTTCTCCAAATAAATAAATGAACCACAAAGTAAACTTATCATAGATAGAAAGCAAAGGAAATAGTTTATCTCCTGCTGAAAGCTGATCAGATAGATGTCTTCTGCGTTGTTCTAGGTAGCAGATCATGCGCTACCCTGGCGTGCAACTCAGCTTTCGTCTCCTTTTCCAACAGGATTGGCACGTATAGTCGATTATAAATAGAAGCAAAGGGTGACCTCAAGAATAAACCAGCCAGACTATGCATGACAAACTCTTGTGCTCAAGCATCCAAAGGGCCAAGAGGAAGAGCAAGAGTTTTAGTAAACTAAGCAAATGCAAATATATATATATATATATATATATATATATATATACTTCTATTGGTAAATCTTTTAAGAGAATAGAGAGAGAAAAAGAAGGGGGGAGATGGGGGAACAACCAACTTCATTCTGAAAACTATAGAGCCAGGATTTCATCTTCAGTTGGGCCAAACAATCTTAAAATTTTAATAGACTTCAACCTCGATTTGTTTCAAAATCTTACACGGGCTGAACAACAATTTTTAAAAAAAAAATAAATTTCAGAAACTTGAGGGGCCCAACCTCAGCCCCTGCACAGGATGCACCCCTCATCACTAATACTCTCAATACCAAGAGAGAGTAACAAGCACTTAGGGGAATCAGAACAAGAAATGCCATGAAATGAGAGAACGGGAGAGGCAGAGACAGAGAGCGAATAGGTGAAGTGAAGGGGATGGTAGAGTCGGACGACATCCCAATGTGGGAACACCTCCCTCCCTACATTTTGCCTACGTTGTGGAGATGAGGTCATCATCTGCAAGCAACCGGGAAGGAGCCACCAACTACCGATCATTGGGATCCGGTCATCTGCCCCACGTGATGCATCCTACACCAACTAACTACCCGATTCCCAGGCATTCCTAACTTTTTCGTCTCTGCAGTCTCATCCATCAGTTTCCGTGGTGGTAGACAGAACCCAACTGCAGGTAAGATGAACATGCACACTTGGCGTTTTCATCACAGTCGGCATACAGTACAGGTTCCCCAGGCGTCGGACCAATAACAGTAAATAAAGCTGACGAAGAATTTACAAAAGGAAGTAGTAAAAAGCTGCTACTCGTAGTAGACGAAAAGATTTACAAACGGCTCCACTCTTGTCCTTTGGTTTCCTAGTTGAATGGCCTTGCAGAAGAGGTGAGTTTAGTAAGCCAGGTATAGTTGATTGGGGTGGCTTGGATACTTGGCCAAGCCAAGGCAAGTCTAGCAACAATCTCTTGACATAAAGGAAAGAGAAGGAGTATCTTCAAAGGACAGAAGTCATCCTTGATTGTTCCTCAATTATGCAAGTCCTAAGAGGGAACTAGGGAGGACCTACCCTTCATAACTTGCATAGTCTATGCAGTGCACTAGGAGAGGTTGACTACAGAAACATTGTTTAATGTTTCAAAAATATCATGTTCATGTTTTAGGAAACATTGTGTGATTATCTTGATTGAAAAACCATCCATAATCTCACCTTTTTTTTTTTTTTTTTTGTATAAACAAGAATACGTGTGCTTGGAATATGTGTCATAAGAAAAGGTATTCTAAAAACACAAACGTTTTTCTTTTCAAGAGGACAGATGATTGTCAAGAGCACTATGGCACATAACTAGTCAGCTACCCACTAACTAAGCACCTTGTCGCTCTCTTAGCCGCTGGAACCAAGGCTTTGAGTGAAAGGCAGCTCCGTAGCGCCAACGCCCCAGGCATCTTGACTCAATGAATTGCAGCCCAGGCGGCCAGGGACAGGCTGCCAATAAGCACACCACTAAAATTGTGAAGAGAAAAAGACGACGCCAACTCTTCTTAGATAAGATTTGGGTTGGAGGACTCGCAAAGAAGCGCTTGAAGAGATGCGCGCCGAGCATCCAACTCTTCTTGATGCGTTTATATTGACGGTTCCTTTTGTTTCATCTCTAACCACGTTGGCGGCGCCTTGTTGAGGTTCTGTTGTGCGTTTCGAAAAATGGTTTTATCTGTGTGACGCGATCCAAGGGTTTTGGGCTTTGGGTTCTTCCATCCCCGTGTATTCTCTCCCTTCTTTTATCTGGTTTGATCTTGCGGACGAGTGCTTCCCCCGAGTCTGCGGTTCTTTCTAGGGTTTTGATTCCTCTTGGAACTGAAAGTGCCCAAGAAGTCCCCGCTGTTGTTTTGGGGGGTTCTTCTTCTCATTATTGGAATTTTTAGATTCCGTGGAGTTACGGCTGTCGAACGTGATCGACATTGCAAAAGACCCTCGGTCAGATGATTTCGTTGCTCAAGTTCTTGGTGTTGTTTTAGCTGTCCCGTTTCTGACGGAGGGATGGGGGAGGATGGTGGGCGAGGGAGAGGAAGAGGGAGGAAGAAGGCGGACGGAGGTGGTGGTCGCGGAAAGAGACGCGGAACGAAGAAGGCGGAGGATCTTTTAGGAGAACCAACCGTGGCTTCGGATGGACCTTCGATTGCCTTTTTTGATTACTGTGGGGAGGGCCATTTGAGGACGCTGGATTTGATCTCTTCACTGTACAGCAGGGAAGATGAGGAAGGCGGTCTGGAGGATGAGATCAAGCGCTTCTCGTCTTTGGTTACCTTTGTAAGGTAAGCGATTTAGTTCTGTTATGTTGTATGATTTTAGCTATATGTTCTTGCGATCTTTTCAGGAGTTAAAGTTCGTTCTAGTGTGTTCAACTGCTGATTCAATAGTTCTTGAGTATGTACGATGTAGCTTTTCCCTTTGCACCTGCTTCTAGTCATAGACTCGTAAATAACCTTCTAATATCAAAGAGGTTAATTACTTTTATTAGATTTTCTTTAAGAGTACGGGATTTTAAGAACTAATAGTGAGTGGTTATGACATATAAACATTGTGGCATGTCCGATCTCAAAACAAATTCTTTCAGATATCGATCTTCTTTTTTTGGTAGTTGGGATGTTGAGGTTCTAGTACACTGAATAATGCTGGATACCTATGATTTACATAAAAAAGGATTTGGAATGGCGTTTCTGTGAGGGTTACGCAGTGTCGTGGGATGCTTAAGGTCTTCTTTGCTTAATGGGTCAGTACTGCATGATTCAGATTAACAAATAGGGAAACCTTGATGGTGGGCCTCGCGAAATATCTGACGGAAGTACGTGCTGACCGACTATATAACAAAAAAAATCTTTTCCTACTCCAAACGAGAAACAAAATACCTGTAAATTTAGCTTCAAATGAAATAATACAAATGAAAAAAGGACTTCAATTGTTACGAGTGTTGAAAAAGAATTCCCTAGAATATTATGAAAACAATGGTAGAATCGGTAGCTCATGAAAAGATCTTCAGTAGAATGAAGGAGAAAGTGAAAGATTATATACGAACCTTGAAGATGTCACCTTAAAAAATGATTTTCATGTTGGCCGAATTGTTATATGCAACGCAGATCTGCTACCTCCTTAAAAACTCAACAGACAATTTGAAGACAATAAACAGAAAAACTCAATAAAAAAGCATAACATCTAGACTCTGGAAACCATGCCACATGGATAGTGTTACCTTCAGTGGGGAGCCAGGAGTTTAGGTGAGGAAGGGTTCCACTGGTTGCCTTGTATGGTACCTGGAAAGTAGTGGAGTTCATGGGCTTCACTCAGGCAAATTTTTCATGATTTCATCTTCTTAATGATATAACAATGTAGCTTGATTATTGGTTTGATAGAGGTTGTGTGTCTGTATTTTTATTTTTCATTTTTCTTACACTCAATCCGGCTATTTTATACATATTATTGTCACGGGTGTAAAAATTTGTTTGTAGAGGATGGAAGCAGTTTTGCAATTACAAGCCACAGGGTATCAGGTTTTCGCATGATGTTGGAACCCCAGGAAGATCAGACCTAAGATATACATTTGAACTATCACAGTTCTCTGCTGCAAGTATCCTTAAGGTAAGGAAGTAGCAGAACCATCTCTCTGATTCCAGAACATTCCTTCAGTAGTTCTGTTGTTGCTTTGGTTATTGGCATGTTTTCTCCCTGGAGAATGGATATCTAAGAGTTTACAATATTCTTCCTTGGACCATGTATTAACATCTTCCCCTTCTTGTGCAGGTAGAGAGTGAACCTAGCAAGAGTAAACCCACAAAAGCATGGTATTGCTAATGTTCATCTATAAATGAGATGATATTTCTATTACCTAGGGTTCATCTAATTCTTAGGGAATAGGGATGTATCAGCAGTTCCTAGAATATTACTGTAAATCTAGAGTGTGGCTGAGCACATATTATTATTATTTTTTTGGTCTCTTTTACATGGGGAGTTATGAAAATTTAAAATGTTTCGTAAAGAGCTTGAATCAACTACTATGGGATCTAAAAAAATTTTATTTCACTCATATGGCTTTGAATAGCTGTTCGTTTAAGCTAGAATATCCAAGTCACATGGGTGTACGGTGAGGCAGGTACAGGTTCAGTGATTTTAGAAAAATATGGGTGTGTATATATATATGCAAAATCCCACAAAAAAATCAATATTAAAACAAAATTCATACAAAAAAAACAAAATTAACAATTTAACAGTGTGGATTGTTATAACTAAGTCACCTGGTTGTGTGTTTAAAACAATCCAGGTATGTCAATGGAAACAGATCTGGTAGCTGTTTAAAGAGGAAAAGCTTTAAACAGAACAATATTCATATAAGTTACAAACTGTAAGCTAAACAAGAGGATTAGGACCATTCGACCATATGTATATGACCAAGGCCATTCTAGCACAACAGATTTTGAGCAGCAACAAAAAATATTAAGTGAAAGAAGACAGCAGAACTCAGAGATTGAATGCCAGGGCAATAATTGAACAACAAAATGGTGGTGGAGTACCCCATAACATGCTACATGAAAAAACAACAATAGTAGTAACAGAAAAAACACAGAGATGGAGGGAAGAAATTTCGGTTACTGAACAACAAAAGGGGAAATAGCAAGGAAATCCCCAAAAATAGAATCAGATGTAAAAATAGGAAAAAGAAATCTTACTTTCCTTGCCTGCAATGATAAGACTTTCCCCATCAGTTGCTGGTCGCTGTCGGCTGGCGATCTCCTCACTGCCGGCCACCAATTTACGGTGACAGGCGTCTAAAGACTTGAAAGGGAGAAGGGAAGTGTCAGTAAAAAGGGGTGTCGAGGGTTAAATTTTAAGTTTTTGAAGTTTAAAACATAAAAAGAATAAAATATGTGGTATGGATTGGTTCCAACCCAAAACCGATACAACCATACCCAACGTGTGTCGGTGTACCCGATTCACCGTATCGGCATACCGACACCGGTATGTGTGCCAAACCCATGTACCCATGTCACTAACCTTCACTTGAGTCAAATCATAATCAGTTATGGGCTGACAACTTTTGACATCCTTTTTCATCTAAATAGAAATGTTATTACAAATTTCACTAGCTCAGAGTTGCAAATTAGAAATGCTACAGATATCTTATATTTCATCTGCTTACAAATAAGCATAAATACCTCTCCATGGGATCATATTGGCCTAAATTAATAAAATTAGGTTAAAGCCAAAATCAAGAAAACCTCGTGGTTTGCACAATAAATGATGATGATATTTTATTTCACTTTTTTTGTTGTAATTTGCTCAATTTTGTTTCTTTTTGCCATTAAACTTATGAATGTTGATCACTGTTTTTGTTTTTCTTAGTGATGGCTTTGTCTTGCAAGTTGGTGGGCCAGTATGGGCATTGGATTGGTGTTATGGCACTCAACTGGCACATGAATCTGGCATCAGTTGTGAGGTAATCTTGATATCACGTGTTCCTCATCTAGCTGTAAAGCAATGCGTACAAGTATGCCTTTATGCTTCTTCAAAGAGTTTTTGATTTTCCATTTTTCTTGTGAGTACTTGGAAATTGGTTGCTTAAATTTCTAATAATAGTCAATTTCAAAGTTGTCTTGTCGTTTAGTCACATCATTTAATAGCTGCTAGTTCCCTCCTTGGCCTAAGAATTATGATTCATGAACCAGCACGAGCTTTTTGAGGTGCTCCTCTTTTGGGATCTTCCAATCATTGTCAAAATGTCATTTTCCTTTGTTTTTTTATTAAGAAAGATATAGAAAGGTTAAACAAAAAGATGCAGGAAAATTGTGACATTTTGAAATATGACCAAAATTTCAAAATTTGTTTATATATTAGCCACAAAAATCGCGTGTAAAACACGAGAAATAAGTCAGCCATTTAAAACTTTAAAATGCTGTTTTTCTGAAAATAATGCCAAAATGGAAAAACATGAAGAAACATGTTTTTTTTTTTTTCATTTTTCCTATTTTTTCATTTTAATTGTTTTTTTTCATTTTTTTTTAACGCCAAACTACTTGTTTCCATTTTTAATTTTTAGTTGTTGCTTGTTTACTTATTTTTTGATGTTTGTGTTATTAGTTTCTTACTTATTTTATTTTTTTCTAATTTTTAGTATTTTTTAAAATAAAAAAATACTATATTGCATTTATTTTGAGATACACGTCAAAGTGCATTTATTGCAATTTTTTAGAAAACAATTAATATATCTTTTGAGGCTGGTTTTAACATTTTTCACTATTTTGAGTTTTTGTCAAGGTTTTTGTAAGAAAATTACTAGAAAACTGAATTTTTATATTTTGAAAATATTTTTATATATTTATTTTTGAATTCGTGAAAATTTTCTGAGATAAACTTTCTGATTAATACTGCAGAAAAATTTGGCTGATATAAATCCAAGAATGATATTTGTGAGATCAAAAGTATAGTGATACAAATTTTATCTTGGACGAGTTGATTTTGTCTATCATATTTGTATTCAAAAGTTGATCTGCTCTGCAGTTGTTGCGAAACAATCAATTTATAAGTAGCACTCTTTTACACCTCCATTTACTAAAAAAGTAGTGCATGCATAATAAAAAAATAGTAAGTTCTCACAGTGCACAATGTAGTAAATACACGGAGTAGCCAGTCACTAAAAGGACCTGACTGAGTCTAGGCAACTCCTGGAAGATAGTTAAAGAAAGAGGAGGAAAAGAACCATATGAGGGAAAAGAAAGAAGAAGAAGAACAATTTTATGGTGGACCTTTTGATCTCCCTTCCCTTCTCAGTCTCTTCTCTCTGCAATGGTGCAACCAAATCATTAAAAAATTAAAAGAATCTGGGTTAAAATTTTAAAAAAAGCATATATTTTTTTGTTCCAGCCACTTAATTGCCCTACTGTTCTGCCTTCTGCCTGCCTTAGTTGCTTTCGGCACTAGCTAAACAACAAACAGCTACTTCATATATACAGATAGCTCAACTAAAGTGAAATGCTGACACTACGTGAAAGAAGATTTCTTACCATCAGTTCACATAATGGTTGTATTTGGGAGTTGTACATCTTTTTTTACCCTCAATTGGCTTTCTTACCTTTTATGAATCTTCTTGTCTGCAACTTTTTTCACCTTTTCTTCTACCTGATAGGCTAGGTATCTGTATTTGTATGAGATCCTTTTTCATTTCTGTGTCTGGAAACTTGGTTACCATCCTATTGGCATCATGGTGACTGATTTTCCTGCATTTTAGCTTTCAGTATCTTGCTGTTGCTGCCCATCCATCTGACTCTCCATTTCATAAGATCGGCACTGCACTGTCTGGCCCAGGTTTTGTCCAGATATGGTTACTTTTAAGTGTCATTTCAAAGCAGGATTCCTTTTCATCTTCTCACGAAGCCAGATTGAAAAGGCGGCCTGATGGGAGGAAGTCTGCACGTGAAGATACAAATGGCAATGTATCCATATCTAGCACTATTGGAAAAGCTGCTGGTGCTGATTTAAATGGTATTCAAGGAAATGTTGGTGGTTTAGCTGTAAATATGATTGCTGATGAGACAGAAAGTTTGTCCACACAGAAGTTAGGCTTGATTCCTGCTAAGAAAAAGAGAAAGTTGAAAGATCAAGCAAGGACAGGGTCTTCCTGTGCCGATCCACTTTCTCCATCAGTTCATCTTGGTGATTCTAAATCACTTCTGCATGGTGATAGTAGTCCATCAATTGATGCTCTGAAGGAGCTGGCTCTGCCCAAATTTGTTCTATCCTTGGTTCATGATGGGAGAGTTGCTTTGGATGTTAAATGGAAGCCTTGCTCTAAGCAAGGAAACTGCTGCCGCATGGGTTTTCTGGCAGTGGTACTTGGAGATGGCTCCATACAAGTGTATGTCACATGAACACTGCCTGCTTTAATTGTTTTTATGTTGTTAATGTGGCTTAAACAGTTCCATTTTGTAAGTTCTGCACTTGAATCCTTGACGTCATCTACCTTTCTTTGGACGAATGAGGCTGCGATTGGACAAATTTTCCAATAGGTGGTTGTTAACTATTTTTTGCTTAGATGCATATGATCTATTTCCTGTTATGTGTAACCATAGCTAGTCAGTTACGTGGATGAGCTAGTATTTTGGGTCCACAAACTGTTGCTGAGTGAGTACACTCCTAGTTGCATTATGGTTTCAGTTGGCTTGCTGGAGAAGACCATTTAGCAAATAACACAAAGTAGGCTGTCGTTAGGGAGATCAGGGTATCCTTATCATGCCCAACCAGCTTACTGGTTACCATCTATTCCTTTCTTTATTTATATCAGGCCAAAATTGGGGAGCTACTTTCTTGTCCAAATCTGGACCTGTTGACATACCTCATGTCGCAGAACCCAAGGATAACAGCTAAATTTCTCAGCACATAGGATGATATGAACCATGATAAACTGGGTGGAACTATCCCAGATTATGTCATCCTGCAAATGCCCAAATGTATTCCAGTTCAATAAGCTAGACTATATTTCCCCATATTGTTTGGCTTTGTGTTTTAGTGCCGCTTTTTGGCATGTCCTTGCCATATTGCAGTATAGTTGCTGCAATTGCTGAAGAGCATGGAGGATGACATTTTCTTTCGGCCATGCAGGGACTACTTTCAATTGGGAAAAACCTTAAAGGCAAAGTTACAGTGACCAACAAGAAATTCACTTGCTTTCCGGCACAATCTTATTTCTTTATGCTCTTTTATTTGTCTAATTGCCCAAAAAGGTCCTCGCGCTTTAAGTTATTGTTGAAGTTTCCATCATGTGCATTTTTATGCTGATCATCTGCAATATGTGTACCATCTTAGCGTCCGGGACAGGACACTTGTGGCTACAATGATAGTCCCGTTGATCAATAATTTCAAAGCTTTTGGTATTAATATACTTTACTGTATGGGTGTGTGACCATCAGCAGCACTCCCCATATTCCTTTCCATCTCTTGGAGGAGATAATTTTATTTTTACAAAAAGTCCTTATCTAGAACCTTTTGTTCACAGGCCATATGTGGAACTTCATGACTTCTTTTTTCTATAATGTACTTTACTGTATTTTAATGAACCTTGAAAATTTGACTTCTAGCTATCCTTTTACATGTATGAAGGTGGGAAATTCCTACTCCCAGGATCATCAAGGCGCTATTTGTATCTGGTCATATTAAGGATACAGATCCACGTTTTATGAAACTGAAACCAGTGTTTAAATGCTCAAAGCTACTTCGAGGAGACAGCCAAAGGTTTGTTAGTGTGTTGAGATTTTGTTGCTTTAGACAGACAAAAATGAGTTTTCATTCTGAACTTCTTTCCTGTAGATAAAATTTCAATACCTGGTCACGTTTTGAGAATAGAATGCTTCTAGATTTGTTATTGTTCTTTGATTCTGCTGAGTTTACAGCAGATGAAAGATTTATTTGGAGTGTAATTTGGAACTTGAAACTTTAAAAAGTGTTTGACAGGTTTTGCCCCAATAGGTATAGTACGTTGATTGGAAAATCTTAGTAGTAGATAGAACTGAGCTGGAAGTTGTATTCCATTCTTGAAAATATAAATATAGAAGCTAGAGCAACATTAACTCTTAGGAAATTCTAACCTATTGCTTGTTGAACCTTGTAACAAAATTAGCTGGAACATAATTTTAGAAAATTCCTCTGCATGGATGTTGTTAAATTGTTTACGATGCACGTGGGGAGTCCAGAAACACTCATATATAACTTATGTTGATTATGTCGTCCTTTCACTGGCTTTCCTCTACACACTAGTGGATTATATTAGTGGCTAATATGTACTCTTCTAAGGATGCAAAATCTTCTATTTTGTGCAAGTCTTAGAGCTTCCCCTTAGTTTTCATGGTTTAACTACTAGGCTGACATGACCTTTTTTTACTTAGAAAAGAGCTGAGGACAAACACAGGGTGTTGGTTTTGGCTAGGTTTGTTCACAAATATTTTATATGATTTAACTTGTCTAATGTTATTATGTTGCCTTTGGACATATAAAACTGAAATTTATAACACTAAAAATCATATTTTAAAAAGTAAAATCTAGGCAATTTTTGTTACATGAGTCAGCTTGTTGGTATGTGGCTCATCTATGCTTGTTTAGCTGAGGCTTGTTTTGGCTAAACATGACCCTCGGGCCAAAGCTTGGGCTGGCTTTTGGGCAAATGAGCCAAGCCTGTGCATGGACTTTTTGGTTTGATCAACATTTGTATGAACATATATGACTTAAGTTCCCATCATATGTTGATGACCTTTCCGTATATGTGCTCTTATATAGCTGGAATATCACTAAATTGATGCCAACTTATAGATTGCTTGATTTCTGGTTGGTTGGTGGATGGTCTGTAATGCTATCACTTCATTGTTCTGTTAAGTTGATTGTTTTGATGAACATTCTGCTGGAAAACATGAACCAAATTCCATGATGAAAATGTATATGATGTCTCTCTCTCTCTCTCTCCCCCCCTCCTCCCTCCAGCCACCCCCCAACACCTTCTCTCTGTGCACATTGTGTAACTGAAATGTTCTTATTATCAGCATTCCTCTTACATTGGAGTGGTCGCGTGCAGTTCCAAATGATTTACTACTGGTTGGCTGTCATGATGGAACGGTAAATCCTCATATGTCCTTTAAATTTGTTAGGAATTCTATACTTATTTCAAGGCTTGATATTATTTCTCTTGTCTAGCAACCTTATGGCTAAGTTCAGCCTAGTCGAGCCCAAGGTTGTCTATCTTAGCTTTGTTCAGTGCATTCTCTGTCATTTACTTTGCTAATTTTCAAGCCAATCTTAGAAGGTATTAATTATCAAAAGATTTTGTAAAATTCATGTAATGGTAACAAGATGGGTTGAATTTGTGATTTATGTTTTGGAAACTGAGAATACACATTTCAGCAACATATTTGCTGCATTAGAGTTGTAGTAGAATGCTCACATGTTTATGCTCACAAAACTATGTATAGACATGTCATTGAGTGCAATGCACAGACATGTCCGTGCCGGCGGCTATGGAGCTTGTGGTTTAAGTTAGATTCCTCTTTCATAGTTGTTTTTTCAAAGGCAAATGGGGCCGTAAACCTACATGCGATTAGAACTGTGATTTTTGGTTTTGATCATGTGTTCTTGCAAGCCAGCTGCCATATTTAGTTGCAAATTTGAACTTCTTGTCTGAATTAATTACTTAATAATAGTAATGGTTGCAATAATGGTAAGAATAATAACTGCTGCTTTCTGCAACTTTTGGTCGCTAAACTTCATGCAAAACTCTGTACTTCTCTTAGGATAGAAGCAAGCATAATTTTCAATAAATAAAAGGAACAAGTCCCTTTCCACCGGATGTCCTTAAACTACCTCTTAACTTGTGGAAGACACCGTTACTAATGAATGACCAACAAATGCAAAGCATGTACAAGACATATGTCCAATTCTACAGGTGAAGATGTCTGTTGTTATAAAACTAAAGATCGAGGATCATAGGAGGGTGTTGTATGCTTTAACCTGTGGGTATCTCTTGCAGTGTTCTGCTACGTTGAAAGTGTCAATACAGGATTTAGTAACATTAAGGAATCGGGACTTTTTGTTCACACGTAAGCCACTCCAATATCTTTCTGTGCAGGTTGCTATGTGGAAGTTCTTGCCGAAAGAGTCTTGTGAAGGTGATGCAGTGATAATCTTATTTCTGTGGTTATGCTGCAATAAGTTCACTTCCAATAATAACTTATATTTGTCATGACTTGCATGTGCTTTCAGATTAGCCCTTTTAGCTGACTGTGGCTGGGACTGCATATTCCCTCCCACAATACCACAACCCCCCCCAACCTCCTCGTCTGTTCAAGTTCCATGTAAAGTTTTTGTTGTGGTACTGAACAAACTCTACTGACTTGAATCCGGGTTTTATGTGAAGCATATTTCAGGTTTTTTTACTTGAGGAGGCATTTGACTATTCCCTTTTGTTTGAGAAGAGAAATGCCTTAATTACTGGGTCTATTTCTTTTGAGTTGTTGTATAACATGGAAATAGGATCCACTTGTCCTCCTCTTCCATCTCCTGTTTCTTCTTTTCTTTTCCTTCTGCTTACTAGGACTAACTAGTCTTACCTAGGTACGGTTGTGGCCTTTCAGGGCTTTGCAAGCTTTTGCCTTTTATCATAGAGTAAATTAGCTAAGACCGTGCCTCACCAGGGTAACATATGTGCCATCTGAATTTCACTTGTATTAGATGCTTTGTGTTGGTCATACCACAATCTCATTGATGGGTGCAATTCAAAACATTTAGTTTGTTCCTCTGTGATAACTTTCTTGTGTTAAGATTTGTAAATTTGTTCTTTGTCTCTTTTTACAGATACAAGACCTTTGCTTTGTTTCGCAGCAGACACACTTCCTATCAGAGCCATATCTTGGGCACCGAATGAAAGTTATGTGGTGCTTCATGGAATTATCTTTATGTATAAAGTCCAATTTGTCTATTGTATTTCAATTTTGACACTTCTCTATCTGCATCTTAACTTTTTGAGTGTCATATATTGATTGCTTAAGTTTATAACTTCTTATGACAGTGGAAATAATAAGTCATAAGCTTTTTGCATGAACTGTACAAACTAAGTCATAAGCTTTTCTCATGAAACGTACAAACTAATGGTTGTTCTGAACAACACAGATTTTCTTGCTCGGAGGCAAGCATTCTTAGGCACATGGCTTTGAAGGCTTCAAACATGCGAAGACTGTTTCCATTTTTGGATATTGGATCACTCTAATTGTTAACATTGTTATTGTTCAAACTGCGGTGGCTCATATATTTGTCATGCAATCGGTTACACACAAACAAACACACAAACTTTCATGCATGAAGCTATTGTGAATTCTGACAAGACTATCGAGTGCCACCTGCCTGCTGTGGGTATGGTGTGCTTGTGTTGCACCATGAGTGTGTGTATGTGTGTGCAGCTGGGTCTGCATGCATGCACATGTGCGTAAGAAGTCCTCTGACTCAAGGAAGAGGAGGATGTTTCTGCTGATGCATTTCTCCTCCGTCATCCCTCTTTCCTCACTAGGATTCATTGGGGACCTTTTACATTGAATTGCTGCAGAAGTTTCTTATGTTCTTATTCATGATGTATATATTGTTAATATATGTCTTTCTGCTAAAGACTTGGTTCAATCCAATTCCTTTCCATGAATAGTCCAGATGGTGATAGCTGTTAAAGCTTCGTAGTGATACTGTTATCACTTCTCACTCATGAGACATGATTAGTGAAATTTTGTCTAACCCCATTCCCTTTTAGTGGCTTGAATGGCAAATGTACAATCTTTATATTTTCATTAACTCCGTAGGTTTTTCCAACACAAATTGCAGGGATGCAAATTGTGAAAATTTAGTGGCAACAGCTGGACATAGTGGAAATATACGGTTTTGGGACATACGGTAAACAAGTTCCATGTCTTGGATCAATGTTCTCTCCACTTGTCTAGTGTTCTTTGTTCTTCACTAAACATGTTTACATGATACGTTCCAACTGCAATTGCAGCGATCCTTTTCGGCCTTTGTGGGATATTCATCTATCACGGGGTTTCATATTGAGCATGGATTGGGTACATAATCCAAGGTGATCATAAATGTGTTATTTGTATATATTTCATTATGTTTTTAGGCTTCTATGCAGATCATTAATTGCAGATAATAGAAAATTACCTACTGGAAACTTCACACAATTTTTTTTGCCGCATGTTTATCTAGAGTTGTAATGGAGGATTCTAGTTCTTAGTTTATGACTTATTCAAACTTTATTCTTGAGCCCACTTTTTTTTTTTTCTTTTTTCTTTTTAATTTTAGCTCTGTTATATTCTCAATGGATGATGGCACTCTTCGAATCCTTAGTCTGTTGAAAGCTGCATCTGATGTTCCTGTGACTGGGAGACCATTCAGCGGAAAACCATGTCAGGGGTTGCAGACATATTATTGTTCATCTCATGCAGTGTGGAGTGTTCAGGTTTCTCAAGTAACAGGTTTTTAGTGATTCGAAATTTCTGTTTCCTATCCTGCTCATTTGTTTATTGCTGAATTTCAGAACTGTTTCTCATTCTGTTTAGCTTTGTGCCTTCGCTTGTTGGGACTCTTTGACCTGATGTTAGAATTCTCTTCAACCCAACTTCTACATCCAAGACCCATTGTAGTCATGCTTCTAGCAAATGAAGGGTTTCATAATATTGGATCTCAGACACTTCATAATCACTGGACATTCAGTTTTCCTATCTCTGTATAGTGCATCCTTGGTGTCTGAGATCAGAAGTTCCATTCGCCTCACCCTTCGTGTAGGACCTCTCAGTTGGGGGAGCTTAACGGTATAGGCAGAGTGAGGAGTAAAGTGTCATTCTGGGATGTGCTTCTTCCACACTTTTCTTCACGGTGCTGTGTTTAAACTGGGTTACTTTCAAATTTTGGTTTTCTCCTCATCAAAGTTCTAATTTACGCAAGAGTTGCACTCCAATTTTTGAACGCTATTGATGGTAGGACTAGGACCTCATTTTTTTGAACGTTATTGTCAGGTATGGTTGCCTACTGTAGCGCCGATGGTTCTGTCCTCCATTTTCAGGTATTTATCTGCCTGTTTCTTGTCTTTTGCAAAAGTTATATCGATGAACGTGAAATCAGGTATTTCTTTTGATCTTACATCTGCAGCATTCTGGTCTTTTGCTAATAAGATTTATTCATGTTGGAGGCAAGTAAAAATACTTGCTTGATGAATTGATAAAATTGGCATTGTATCTGTTTTTGTCTCGTCTTCCCCGTGCACAGATGCCATGTTTCACATTTTTTGTTTAAAAAACCAAAAGCCTGTGCTAATTCTTCTCTTCATAAATAGTTGACGAGTAGGGGCGTGGAGAAGGATAAAAGAAGGCATCGTACTCCCCACTACCTTTCTGGGTCGCTGACTAAAGATACTGATGCTCTTACATTGTCTATCCCGAAAATGGGCACCGCTTCTCCAATGAAGAGAGTGTTGGATGAATCGGGCAAGATTCCCAGACCCCTTCGCGTGTCTTTGTCGGACTTAACTCATGCAATTACTGCAAATCCATTATCTTCAGGTGAAATTCTGGTATTTATGGACTTGCAAACAATTCACTTCTAGATGTTACCGTGAAGCATTTTTACGTGCTATTTCTCACTGTTTTTGGTGTTGGTGTGCTTGCGTCTTACTGTCACTGAATCCAATTTCTTTACTGCAGCTCGATACCTGGTTGAAGATGCAGTAATCGATTCTGTAGATGAGCTTCCCTTAGTTGCTCAGAAGAATGCAAAGTCAAGGGTGTCGAGAAGCAGTCAGAATAAACGCAAGGGAACAGCTGAGATGGATACTGTAGATGATGACGATGGACAGAACTTGCAAATGGTGGTCACTGGATTGAAGGAATCACCGATTGCCGCAGAAGTTTTCCCACCAAAGATTGTTTCTATGAACAGAGTGAGGTGGAACCCGAACAGAGGAAGCGAGAAATGGCTTTGCTATGGGGGAGCGGCTGGAATAATTCGTTGCCAGGAGATATCTATGCCTATTCTGGAGCGTTAGTTTTTGTTCTCCACTTATGACTTGGAAGTTATGTACAATAGAAGATTGTGAGAAGCAGGCCATGGTGACAATCTGAGAACCAATCATTTAGAAAAATGTCATTTACTTCGTTGATAAGTGTCCTCGTTTGCGTACTTTGATAAATGGTAAGAATAAATTATTTGATAGAGAAAACTTGGTACACTTTCTGGCTAGATGTCGATCTTTTTTATTTTTTTTTTCATTGCCATCTATTTTTCCTGTTTTTTGAATCCTGAAGCTAGGGTGGAGGAAACGAACCGAACGAGCTGAACAATGTAAGTTGAAAATCATTTCATTGGTTTGTTAAAGTAGCTTAAACTCGATTCGCGTTTACTGTGAGGGGAGCCCAGTTATCTGGTAAACTTCTAGCTTGTGAGCTTCTCTTATGAGCTGTTCAATTTAAATAAGTTGCACGTGAACTCATTTTTGTCCCGAGGTTGCCAGTGCGATTTAACAATTACCATAGTATATAAAGGCAATCTAATCTTGACGATAGATTTTATTAGTGAGCTTATGGACTAATATAGATTTGAAAATAAAAGTGAATAAAAATTGAGTTTGATGAATGGAAGAATATATAGTAAACACTACGTATGAAAATGCGTAGTACACACGATTTTCAGATTATGCCTTCTCAATTGTTGCGTTTATGCTTTCTCAGTGTTTCAAGTTTAACCATATGAATACCAAGTATTATGAAATAAGAATTGAAAAAGAGAACATAGGAATTTTGATATTTAGATTGGGACAAAGTAGTAAAAGACGGGCTGCATACTGCGAAGGGAGAATCCCAGTGTTCTTCCTTTTCACTTGTTCGACCTGGCAACAGGAGAAAGCGCAGTATTTTCCTTCTTTTTGCCCTTTTGTCCTTTTTCGCTAAGAAGAAGACGGAAGGCGGAGTGTCTTCTTCCTTGCACTCGAGCTACGGATAAACAGAGAGTAGGTTGCAAAGGGTTTCAGGATAACTCAAGGAAGAAGACACTCCGCCTTCCGTCTTCTTCTTAGGGAAAAAGGCTATTAACTATATATCTTAAAGTTTGGCCATTGCAAAGGGTTTCAGGATAACTCAAGGGAGCTGATAATTATAATCTGAAGTCCGGATAGATACTGAGTAAGAGATTACTGCATCACGTCCGCAGGACCTGCTCAAACTGGCGAGCGTGATGCGACGGAGTATCTTCATCCAAAACGCCTTAGCCCTTCCAGGAAATAAGCAGTGACTTGAGAATCTGTAGGGCTGTAGTACCAATGATTGTGTGTCTATTTGTAGTGATTTGCGTGTAGAATTGAAGCACTCTTCTCATGGGTAATTTGTAATAAAGGTACTAGATAATAGAGGAAAAAGATAGTGTTAAATTTATTTGGTTGACCAAGGAAGTTTTTTGACGCATGCGTCCTTCACTTTACAGTAATTACATTTACCCAAACTCTAGCTTTTATATTTGATCCTAAATGCTATGTATAACATGAAGATCAAGCCGTGAGGCAGTTTCTTCAGGAAAGAAGGTTAAACATTGAACACCCAATTCAAACTCCAGAAAAAAAGAGGACCTTCAAACGATTGATTGATTGATTTTAGGACTCGATCGGTCCTTTAAATCAGAACCTGCAAAAGCAGATGCATGGCTAAATACAAAAACAGAAGGTGTCTCTGTGCATATATTCAGAAAGAGCGGCACTTGGGTAGCTCTCTGAAAATAGTCTTGAAACATTTATATAACAGTAAAGAGATGGATAGTCAACTGTGTTGGCTTCCTGGATGAATAGCTTCTCGTGAACCGTTGCAGATTTTAGATCGCAGCTGTGCACCAATCTTCCCCCAAAGTGAAGATAATTTTTATGAGAGAAAATATCGCAAATCTTAAGATTACTTCAGTTATACTTTTGACACTCACTAATTGTTTTTTAACCGAGCATAGGCCACGCGTCCCTTGAGAATGATCAGATGTTTTGAAATGGGTCTAAGTACTGTGTTCCTTTCACCAATTCAACTTGTTTTTTTTTTTTTCAGTTTGGAGGCATTAGCCCTCAATGATCTGTCTGGGAACTTGGGAAATTAAGCTAATCACAAGTTTGTTTAGTTAAATTAATTAAAGAGTGATGATCGATCATCCTGCACTCAAGCAAAGGTGATCAGACTGCTGGCACTTCATTTTTTCAGGTTTTAGACCGACTAGCAGATTGGAAATCAATACCAGGGGAATCTCTCACAAAGTCGGAATGTACGAAAGCGAGCGCCTTAAGAAAAGTCTGGCGGGAAAATTTACCCCAACGTTAGGCCATCCCATTTCCAAATCTGCAATAAAAAATATAATTACTCTACAATCTTTCAACACAAAAAACCTGAATGATTTTATCAGTATGACAATTGTGTTAGTTCTAGGTTTAGTTTTATTAGACCATTTAATTTCTCGTTTAGCTTCTAAAAATTCAAAGCATACCTTACACGATTTGACTCGAGCTTGATTCAGACATAAATCAGGGCAAGCATAATTAGGTCGGATCCTAGGCTCCCGTTTTTTTTTTAAAAAAATCTAATGCAACCTCAGTTCCCTCCGATTGAAACTACACTATTTTAACGCTACCCCAATAGATTTCTTATAACAATGTTCTATTTTAGCCATCTGTCACGGCCTGGTTGAGCTGACCAGACTAGTCGAACGAATCTACCTACCAACTGATGAGTATCATGCATGCAGCAACAGTTCTCCACCATTATAAATGGGTTAGTGCGGATTTTAATCGTGATTTTCAGCTATATTAAGTTGGGAGTATGTCACATGCAGATTTTTTTTTTCTTTTTTTCAATTTATTAGATTGAAAACCAATGGTACAAGAAGTTTGTTTCTCCTTCAGGCCTGGGGTGGATCTTTCAACGGCTTTGATTGCCCAACAAACATGGCTTCATGTGACCGCTAAAAAATGAGTAAATTTATTTATTTTTTTGTCTCAATGTATGTTTTGAATATAAGTTCAGTTTGGCCCTACCCAAATCCAATCCACAAAACCCAGTCTCCATTTGACCCGTCCTTGCGGAAAATTCTGGCTCCACCCCTGCTTTCTTTCACTAGCGATAGTCAAACAATAGAACCAAATCAAGATCAAAGAATACTTTAACTTGAAACTACATACCATTCTCAAATGACATTATCTTTTAAGGCTTCAGAAGCACTGATTAGAAACACGCGTTCTCTGAGGTTTAAGGAAAGGTCACTTGTACCAATATGGAAGCAAGCAACATGATCCGAGAAGGAGTTTTTTTATATGTTTTTTAAACATATATAGGCACATGTACATTAGACGTCTTAGGTAAAAGCTATAAGATGCTCCGGAAATTAAAGGCAATCAAATGTTTCGTGCCGTAATTAATCATTGAACACGAAGGGAACATTAATTTTATTTCCATTAATTAGTTAGCTCTTAATTTCACGCTTCGTCCTCTTCCTTGGCTGCCAAATTTCCGCTCTCTGGTCATTCTCGTAGAATGTCAACCCCACAATTATACATGAGGTGGCTGTGTAGATTTAAGGAATATATATGGATTGGGCTAAGGTCGACATAAAGAGTGTTTTGTGTTTTAAGCGACGTAAGCTCAAGAGTCGTTGTGTGTACTGCCAAGAATTAGATAGTTTCACATGCACACCTGTAAGGGCGACTGAGGAATGGATCACAAGTCTCAAGAGTGTCCTACCACCCTCAATCTTATAAGGATAATCAAGTTGGGTGGAAGCCCTCGATCTACTTGGTAAAAAGCTAGAGTTATCTTGGAATTATTAGTAGGGTGAGGTGTTTCAAAATTTTAATAGAAACCGAAAGATAATTTTTTTTTAATTTTTATATAGATTAAACTAAAATTTCAAAATTTATATGTAAATTTTTCATTTTTTGAGAATCTGAGGAGGTCGATGGCCCCTGCCTGTAGCATGAAAACTGCTTTTGGGTTTTATGATTGACTTGTTAAATAACAGGAAGATAAAGCGCTGTCCTTTTTTGGAACATATTTTTGCATATGCAGCATTTTTTTTTTAATTTGAGTGTACTTTGTGATTTTCTTTATTTTTACCCTAAAAATTTTAATTAGCCATAAGTTGGATTGTTTAAATAATTCGTGTATTACTCACTACAAGACACATTGCAACATATTTCTATTAACACCGATGCTATCTTTGCAAGAGAACTCACTGTATCACTAGCCCCGACACGAAGCAGTGGTGGCGACAGACAGTGGGATCGCTGCTTCAGTTTCGACGAAACCCGTTGTGTCGCCAATAATGAATCTGTCAAACTACCAAAATTTAAACAGTTTTGGCACGAAAGTTTATCGTGAGCCCAAAGCGCTTCGCAGTATTGACAATATGTAAAGCAAAGCAAATATCCCCAACCATCAACCACAGTTGGCTAAGTCAGTTTTGATTGCTTGAACACGGAAGATTTGGTGCAATAAATACAAAGATTTAGTGGTATCTAGTATAGACCATCTCGAGTTACAATATATATATATATATATATATATATATATATATATATATATATATAGTCTTCTAATACTTCCCTTTGGATGAGCGAAAGGCTAATCCTATCGTCCGAGTGAAGACCGAAGCCCTTTTTTAAGGTTCTCGGTTGCTTTGGTACCACGAGGTAGGTGTCTTGCTATGCACCATTGCATTGCTTTTTTTTTTTTAGATCAAAACTAAGGGTGAGCATCGAGCCGGGTTTGGAAAAAACCTGGCCCGGCCCTGATAGGCCGGCCCGGGTCAGCCCGGCCCATTTAGCTCGTTAAGAATAAAAAAATATTTTTTTAATTTTTTTATTTTAATAATATATATTTATTATTAATAAATATATTTTATATTAAAAAATTATTTTATAATTAAAAAATTATTTTTTAATTTTAAATGGGTCGGTCCAAGCCGAGACCCTACTATCGTGTCGGGCTCCCGGCCCTTACCATGCCGGCTTAGGCCAGTCCTTACCATGCCGGCTCGGGCCAGCCCGGTCTGATGCCCATCCTTAATCAAAACAGAATTTGACCGCTTACCAGCCCCTACTCCAACCATTGTACCAAAGAGTGGTTTAACTTTATTGGGTTCCTGAAATCACAAACGAAGCGTGGTTTAACTTCAGTTAGGATGATACATGCTACGGCAAAGAAAGATAAAATAGTTCGAAGCCTATAGAATTTAAACCCAATCGTAATTTAATTTAATTTTATATGATCACACCAGCAACAGCTTGGTCTTCATATAGCGTTTGCAAAAAGCACTCGACAGCCTCAACGCTGGCAACATGTTTCGGAAACTTTTTGCCAACAATACTTTCGTCCTGACTTTTGCTAAAAGAGAAGTTTTGCCTAGTTAGCAAAAAAGGAACAAATAATTTCAACATGAAAATGATGCCCATGAGAAGACAATGACTTATCCTCTTTTTATTAAAACAAGTCGATGGTAAGTAATAAATTTATTGAAAGGAAGAGGCATATGAAATTAGAAATTAATTGAAAAGCTAGATAACTTAAAAGGCTGGGCGTCCTGCTGGACCAGCGATTGGGCCCAGGCTTGGACTGGGAAAAATCAAGCCCGGGCCCGATAAGCCGGCCCGGGTCAGCTCGGTCCAGCCCGTTTAAATTAAAAAAATATTTTTCTTTAAATTTTTGTTGTTTTAATAATATATATTTATTATTAATAAATATATTTTATATTTAAAAATTTATTTTATAATTAAAAAATTATTTTTTAATTTTAAATGGGCCGAGCCTAGCCGAGACTCGGACTATCGGGCAGGGCCGGGCCGATGCCCACCCTTAAATTGTTCCTGTAAGTTAGGTTGGGTATTATAGGATGATCTAAACGTGGAAATGGAAGCCGGTTTAAAAAGCAAATTAACATGGAAGTTAAGCACCGGATTGTGTAGTTTTGACTGAAAAGTGTAGTTTGACTGAAAAGACAAGTCCGGCCGCGAGATGATTCATTCCGACGTAGGAGAAATATTGCAACTGCTTCCTCTCGATGGAGAAATTCAAGCCACCATAGAACACGTAAGAGATAGATTAATTTCAAGTTTTTCATTCTGAGTACAAGAAAAGACTTTTATCAAGCAGTCCCTGCGTTACTTAAAAAGTCAATAATAACTCATCCTCTCCACTAGCATAGCAGTTGAGATAGTGAAAGTTCCGATTCTCTTGCCAAAAGGCTGGCCGTTGCTATTAGTCAAAAACTGTAAGCAGTGCGATTTTGCGTCGTTAAATCTTACTTATAATGTTCCAAATTAAGTATGTTTTTTTTTTGTAAATACATCAAAATTAGAGGGATTTTTTTTTTGTCAAGGCGTCATAATTTAATAAATGGTTAGAACGAGTATATACAGAATGGTTGACGAAATTCTGAAATGCAGATGCTACATTTCTAAAAGCTTTTCAGGTGGATGTCGAAGACATCTAACTCTTGGAGACACAAACTTGTGCGTACCGTCATATATCCAAATTGGAAAACCAAATAACGTCCGGGTAGGCAATATCAATCGCATGCACTTGGATCCCTTACAGAAAACAAAACATGATCCCTTAAACGATCCAATATGTATCCCTTATCTTATATTGGTATCCAATCACGTGTTGGAGTCAAACATATTAATCAGAGAGAGCCGTGTGGGCGAAGGGACGCATGAGGTGTGAAGAAAGCAGAAGATGAAGGAGAAGGGGGTGGAAGAAACTTTACTTGTAAATAATAAAGCACTTAGAAGAAGCACAAGTAGAAAGCAAAAGCAGCACAGATTGTTTCTTTCAAAAAAAATAAAAATAAAAATAAAAATTTGGTTGGGTGGAGGGGGTGGGGGGTTTGCTTAGAGCTTTTAGTTAAAGATGCCTAATAAGTGTATTTAAATAAGAACTTCTGAAATCATGTTATTTAGTGCAAGTTCGCTTTAACTTTGGTACAGGTAACCTTTCCTTAAAGCTTAGAGAACCCGAAAATATCATCTTCCATTAATTAAGTTCATTGAAGCTTAAAGAAAAATACAATTTCGGAAGGTACGTATATAGTTTGAAGTTTTAAGTATGCTGGTCACAATTCCGTCCCCTTGTTCGAATATTTACTAGAGATTCACTCTATTTATTGGCCGTCTCGTGAAAGAAGTCCACGCGTCTTATGTTTAACATAGTAATCGGTATCCAAGATACGATTCATGGACAATCTAAGCCGTTGAAATATCCTCCTTAAGGAAAAACAAAGATTGCATGCTATTTCTTTCCTGATTTTTTTTTGGGGTCTATGGGCCATGTTTCGAAAAAGAAAAAATGACTTCTTCTTTTCATTTTTTTTATTTGGTTAAAAAAAGAAGACCGTACCTTTCATGAAAAATGTCAAATAACAATCTGAAGTAAAGAGAAACATAAAAACACTGAAAGAAGAGTCTATGACGGTGAAAGTGACAGAAGGTAATATCTTTAAAAAAGAAACTGCTGATAATGTTTTCTATTCCTCAAAGCAACAAAAGTTCACATCTCTATAGAAGCAGAACACCATTGAAAACAGAGGAAGAAAAGGGAAGATTGCAGGAATGGGTCACATTGTAACAGATTAAAAAATGGCAGTCTAAAGTTGTGGTGAATTTTTCTCAAGGCGCGTGTTCATTTTCCTACTTGTTAACTTTGTGACGGATTTCCATGCTGATAATATTCTCGATCTAGCGGAAAACAAAAAGAAAAATGAAGTGCCAGCAATCTGATCTGATTAGCTTTACTTGGCATACCGTCGGTGTTTTATTATATGTAGTTGACTTAACTGAAAAGTCCTGTCATCACCACTCCCACTTCCCGAGGAAGATCACTGGAACCTTATGTCTTCAAAGCTAATGAAAATTGTGTTGAACTGGTCACAGTAACGCCGAGATAGATTGATCATTTAAAAGAATTATCTGATTTGTGTTGCTGGTTGCGTCGTAAAGCAATTAACGAATGTGCTAAATTTAATTGAAGTCATTTTGATGAAATAATGTACGTTTTCTTCGTCTCGCAAAAAACTACGACAATTAATGTGGGAGAGAATTGGAGCACAGCCGCGACCTAAAATCTAGAAAACTCGTGAATGGTCCTTACTTAGCTCTACATTGAGGTATCAATGGATTGGATTCATCAACTATGCCTTTTGAATGGTCCTTACTTAGCTCTACATTGAGATATCAATGGATTGGATTCATCAACTATGCCTTTTGAATGGTCCTTACTTAGCTCTACATTGAGATGTCAATGGATTGGATTCATCAACTATGCCTTTTATCATATTTGATTTGATCATGATGATCAGATGTTCATATATTCATATTCGGTTTCATATTCAAATGGAAACCAAGGGAAGTCTATAGACTCTATACCATGTCCGAATCTAACTCTTAAATTCTCAATCCAAATTCAACATGAATCTGGTTTTTAAAGTCACTTTCAACTACGAACCAAATTATGATATGGAGTGATGATGAACTAAAAATTATTTTTTAATTTTTTAGAAAATAAAATATCACGAACATATTGATGTGACCTAAATGGTCAAACTCTACACGTAATAGTCTTAGTTGGATCACTCCTGCCGGTTTTAAAACTGATTCAATATATATTGAATGGGGCGGCTTCTAACATTTCATTGTTTCAAAATCTTTTTGCGACAAAATCGGATATTTAAGTTTAGCAACTTCAGAAAACAGCACTGGAATAGCTGGCGGTGTAAAACCCCAAGACTAGGACCCCATTTCAAGGTCTTATAGTCGCCTTAGCATTAAGCAAAGGCCAACGCTCAAGGGAGTCGAACCGCGTACCGTCAAAGACACAATCATGGTTGCTTCCTTCCATCCGAAGACTGAGTGAGTGACTTTTAACACTCATCTTTGAAACAAGACCTGTGAAGAGAAGGTGCACGGTTAGATATAACAACAGAAGGAAGTCAGTATATGTATAATTGACGGTTTTAACTTTTTTGCTGACGTTTTCCCTCCTCAGTAATGGTAGATTTTCTTTTTTTCTGAGTGTCTCCTCAGATTGCATGCTTTAAAAAAAACATGCAATGATAATGATAAGAAGAATAGTTATAGATCGCCCACGGTTTTGGCATGTTCTGGACTAATAAAACTTCATTGATCAACAACAGAATCTAGGCACTTGTTTTTTTTTTCTCTCTATTTTTTTAGTATCTCCCGGAGACAGGTATGTCGTTTCATTGAGGTGCAAACCCATGGGTTGGGTGCTTCGATTCTACACCTCAATCACTATAAATAGACCCACAAGCTTTGGGACTTCATCACACCGCATCCCCAACCAACTCATTGCTTATTTCAGGAAACATGGCCTCGACTAAGACCTGGGCTGCGCCACTCATCCTTCTCCTGCTCCTTTGCTCTGTCAGCTTAGAGTTCGCAGCTGCAAACGCAGATGATGTGGAGCCGAAAGTTGAAGACCCAGAAGGGAAGGTGCCCAAGACTGTGAGGTGCAGGAATAAGAAGTTCCCGACTTGCTACTGGATCCCTTTCACCTGCCCCACTGCCTGCCCCAGATCTTGCAAAGTAGATTGTGAAATATGCAAGCCTGTTTGCCGTAAGTAACTGTCCGTTCCCGTTTCCTTCCTTTTTTTTTTTGGAAAATTAATTAACTACTCCGATGCCACACTTCGACAGCAAATTTCAGGAAACAATGGTCACATGATTTTTATTTTCCTCTTACACTCATCAGCTCTACGCAGTTCTAAAAGTTAAAACGAGAGGATTTGTTTTTCCGGCGTTTGAGGTTTTCACTTTTCGATGGGATGCAAGAGATCAGAATATTATTAGCCCGTTGTCGAACAACAGAACAGGAACATGTATTATTATTTCAGAAACATTGGCCCAATGATTCGCTTCACCTGATCTGCAGATTGTAATAAGCCTGGAGCCATCTGCAATGATCCCCAATTCGTGGGTGGTGATGGCATCACCTTCTACTTCCACGGCAAGAAGGACAAGGACTTCTGCTTGGTCACCGATACCAACCTCCACATCAACGGCCACTTCATCGGCAGGAGAGGCGATGGCATGAAGCGCGACTTCACTTGGGTTCAATCCATTGGCGTCCTCTTCGGCACTCACAAACTCTTCCTTGGCGCCAAGAAGGTATACACCATTCTCCTTCCTTTCTACCTCTCTCTGATCTCTCTCCCCACTTCAAGTGATCAAGGAGGTTCAGGTTTGTATCTGATACTGATAATTACAGGTCGCTCAATGGGACGATGCGGTTGATCAACTGGCCATTGCATTCGACGGCGAGCCCGTCTCTCTTGCCATCACAGAGAACGCCGAATGGACGGCCGCCGACTCTTCCCTCACCATCACTCGCTCCGGCTCAACCACCAATGAAGTGGTGTTGCAGGCACCCAACAACTTCAAGATCGCGGCCAAGGTGGTTCCCATCACCAAGCAGGACTCCATGGTCCATCGCTACGGCATCAGAGACGACGACTGCTTCGCTCACCTCGATTTGGGCTTCAGGTTCTACGCTCTCACTGGCAGCGTGAGCGGCGTGCTGGGCCAGACCTACGCGGATAACTACGAGAGCCGAGCCAAGATTGGCCTGAAGATGCCTGTCTTGGGCGGCGATCGCGAGTTCGCGTCGTCGGGACTCTTCACCACCGACTGCGCCGTGGCGAGGTTCAGGGGAGTCGTGCCGAGCAGCGTGGAGGGTGCGGTAGTGAGCGATGATGGGGATTTGAAGTGCAAGACTGGCTTCAATGGCCGTGGCATGATCTGCAAGAAGTGAAGAAAATCACCATCCGATAGCTAAAGTAAAGCAGTCCTTTGGATAACGTGTTTGCTTTGGTTCTTGCATGTCGAAATAAACAGGAAGGGGGGAGAATGCCGCCGGGGAAACTCCTATGGCGCCTTTCCTGATTGTCTGTGTGTTTCCTTCGTCTTCTTTAATTTTTCTTTTCCAACCGTTGGTTTGTTGTCAAAAAGATCAGAGTGCAGCTTCTGTGGACTCTCCCCACTTTGGGTTTCACAGGAACAGAGGGCTGTTCGACTTATAGCTTGTCTTCCAATCTAATGAATTTGAAGATTATATAAAACAATTACGTATGAAATCTGAGAGCAGATAGCTGGCGCCGTCTTCATGGATTAAGTGCATGCATGGTTTGTCCAAACCGGGATAGACGACCAAGGAAGGCAGGTAAGGCGCGAGCCAATAAATCAATATTCCATAACTCATGATTCCCCGAAGGGATTAATGTCAAATTTGCCATATTACTAGTACATACTTTGTGAATCTTCATTTGCCATATTACCAGTACATACTTTGTGAATCGTCACATCTATTACTCTTCTTGGATTCGAAAATGTGGCATTCTTGGATTCGAAACAGTGTTACTGTCTGGCGAATGCATTGCAATAAATAAAAAATAACCAGTACTGAAAAGATAGGTTTTTAATGAATGGGAATGATTACCCCTTTTAGTGTTGTCCGTCTCTTGCATTGCATCCTCCATACATTGTTTCATCGTTCAAATGGCACCCTGGCAGACACAAGGAGGTTCCTTTTTTTTTTTTTTGTATATCCAAACCATATTTGAGTTTTCAAAAGACGAATTCTCTCTCTGTCTATTTCTCCCCAAACGCTGTGTTTCTCATTAATTCTCAGGTGGATCTAACGCAAGTAAGGGGGATTCTGCCTCTCTGTTTCTCTCTCTCTCTCCAAGTATCATATTTTCCCATTAATATAATTTTTTTTTCTTCCAGATTTAGTAAACCTATATCCACTGTATATAAATTTATAATAGATTTTACCCTTTTCATGTAACTTTAAGTACGACTTCCTAAAATTGTTGTTATAGAACAATTAACTCTCCTACACCTCACCAAAAGCGACAACACCCTGAGATGTAGCTCCTAGCAATTAACAATAGCTCTTCAACGCAACAATCTCAAATCAATTAACCGAATGACAACTTGAACTTTGAATAATAGGCATTAAAGGAAAAAAAATTGTCAAGAAATAAACAATTCAAAGTTCAATGGATTGAGCAAAAGAAAGTTCAGTCTCAAGTTGGAATTCCCAAAGAGGCACGTGCATGGATTGTGTTACGAAATATAATTGCCTACTGGGTTGTGGATTCCGTCACCGGAATAAATTAAGTTAATTTCTTTGGATACATATCATACCAATTAATTGATCAAAGAACCACAAGCATGGTAAAATTTTGGTCAAAATATAATTTCTGTTGGTTTGTAAACTAAGTAAGCAATTCTTTTTCTGTAACATCACCATGTCAAGGTTTTGTGAGGAAACTTTTTGGAACTTGTTACATACTTTCTACCAGCTTTACTCGGAGAGCTGCACCTTTAGGTCCTTGTCTTCAGTTCCTTTCTGAAAGAAAGAGATGGTAGGGGCAAGCTCTAAAGACAGGGACAAAAAAAAAAAATTGTGACCAAGGTGCACTAATATAAGAAAGTGTAATTAAATTTAGGGGCACCAACGTGTAATAAAGTAAATTATGTTTAAGCACTAGTGTGGAAATAAAATAAGTTATATGGGTCTGTGTGGGCAACTGCCCACCACAAACCCACAACTAGTTTCGGCACGCTCTAAGGACCAGGTCTCTTCCCTTCATGTATGTCCTCCCTTGCTCCTTGGGATGCAAAACGTAACGACAAAGTGGAATACCTGTGGGAGATATTAAATATCAACAGTGAGCGTTTGAATTTAGTGACGTTCACGCAAGGTCAGTGAATCAGTGATTGGTATCACTGGTTACTGGTTGAGCGGACGAGTTTGCGAGGACGTATTTGGCGTGATCTCTTGCACGAATTTCAAACACCAGATTTTAAAGCATCGATTTCCTGTAAGCTTGTTTATTCCATAATTTGCCGTTTTTTTTTTCCTTTCTCTTTTTGGACAAATATATACCTTTTCCATGATTGGCTCGGGCCTTCTATTTCTGTTAACTTCTTGCTAATTGGCAAAAACAGAGACACATAACCCTTTCAGATTTGACACACAATAGTTTCAACCTCTTTTTTCTTTTATTTATGAATGCAGTCTCGAGACCAAATAAAATCTGTAACACAAGAAGCGAGTTAAGTGTTCCGTTGACCTAATTTGTCACATGGTAGAGGCATGATCAGAGCAGCCGGTAGCATTGGGTCAATTACAAAGACTCTGAGCCGGTCAAGCAGTTCAGAAGATGAGAGCACTAAAACATAGCCTTTTTAAGTCTGTCAGATTAATTTGGCAGACGCTAAATCAGTTGTTTTCTTGCGATTCATTGTTGTAGCAGACTCGAAACTAGTTTTTCTTTTTCTTTTTTCAACTATCAAATCAATTAATCGTATCGCCTTAAGTTAAGGAGTTGTTATTAAGGAGCACAATGTTTGGTGATTGACATTTATCTTGTGCACATGAGAAAACTAGATCAATCAACACAGCTCTTTCCATATATCAATGTCTTAAAAAGCAATTTAGGTAACTATGTCATTCAAAGTTCTCTAGTTGTCACTTTCAGTTTGAGGTTTCTTTGTTGGTGAATTGATTCATGTACCTAAATTAAATTCCAGCTAGAAGCATCTGGTGTTGCCTTTCAATAAGTTTTTGGACAGGTCTAGGTCAGTTATTGTTGCATGACAGAGTTTTAGATAGTCTTATTTAAGAGTTGCATATGAGGGAGAAGCATTGGAAAATCTGGAAGAAAAAGGTGAGGGAACTTCAGTACATGGAAAGAGAAACATCGAGACAGAAATCATTTCTTAGAAACTCCCTTCTCTACAACATATATGAAGAAAACCTTCCGGCTTCCACCAGTATAATTTGGTCGGCAGACAACAAAAAACAGGGAAATGTTAACCTATTTTTGTAAGAATACTTCTTATTGTCGTTATTCATATAGCATTGTACCTCCACAAAGGATACCATGGATTGAATATTGTTTGAAAGAGTAAATGGAAATTTCCATTCCCATTCACGTGCCTTAAGATCTAGTTTGGCGTACAATTGCTACAGTCATCAAACTCTATAGGTTGAAAGTCAGCATATAAGTCGAACAGTCCTTTGTTTCATTGAAAACCCAAGTGTAGATCAATCACTAAGCACAGAAGCAGCAGCCAAATCTTTTGACAACGAAAAAACAGTCGAAGGAAAAACAAAGAAATCCAACACACATTCAAGCAGGAAAGAAACGGCAGAGGTGTTCCCTCGGCGCCTTATTATCCCTTTCCTGTTTATTTCCACATGACATGGGTAAACCAAAACACGATCGAGAAACACATTATTGAAAGGACTGCTCAACAACCAGCTATTTGAAGGTGATAATCTTTTCACTTCTTGCAGATCATGCCGCGGCCATCGAAGCCAGTCTTGCACTTCAAATCCCCATCATTCTCCAGTATCGCACCCTCCACACTGCTGGGCTCGACTCCCTTGAACCTTGCCACAGCGCAGTCGGTGGTGAAAAGTCCGGACGAGGAAAACTCGCGATCGCCGCCCAAGACGGGCATCTTCAGGCCAATCTTGGCTCGGCTCTTGTAGTTATCCGCATAGGTCTGGCCCAGCACGCCGTTGACGCTGCCAGTGAGAGAGTAGAACCTGAAGGCCAAGTCCAGGTGAGCGAAGCAATTGTCGTCGGGGATGCCGTAGCGATGGACCTTAGAGTCCTGCTTGGTGATGTAAACCACCTTGGCCGCGATCCTGAAGTTGTTGGGTGCCTCCAGCACTACTTCATTGGTGGTTGAGCCGGAGCGAGTGATGGTGAGGGAAGAGTCGGCGGCCGTCCACTCGGCGTTCTCTGTGGTAGGAAGTGAGAGGGGCTCGCCGTCGAAACCAATGACCAGTTGATCAACCGCGTCGTCCCATCGAGCGACCTATAGTTGTCACTAACTTATCAGGATGACATAACATGGCTTCATCAAGTTCGGAAATGCCTTCAAGTACTATCCATTGAACTCATGAACCTCCATGATCACTTGAAGGAGAGAGAGAGAGAGAGAGAGAGAGAAAGGAGAATGGTGTATACCTTCTTGGCACCAACGAAGAGTTTGTGAGTGCCGAAGAGGACTCCAATCGATTGAACCCAAGTGAAGTCGCGTTTCATGCCATCGCCTCTCCTGCCAATGAAGTGGCCATTGATGTGGAGGTTGGTGTCAGTGACCAAGCAGAAGTCCTTGTCCTTCTTGCCGTGGAAGTAGAAGGTGATTCCATCCCCACCCACGAAACGCGGATCCTCGCACACTGCACCAGGCCTATCGCAATCTGCAGATCAGATAAAGGGAATTAATATTAGGAACACATCAACTAATGGTCGAGTAAAGTGCATGTCAGACGTTCCTCGTTTAGGTTGGGCTTATCTAATCTTTTTCAACCCATTGAAAACCACAAAAGTAAGGGTCAAGTCGTCAGGTGCATGGGTAAGGTGTAAAACAGAGCGTCGGCTACTCAGGAACTGTATAGAAGTGCAGACGACCATATGGGGAAAAATAAAGAGCATGAGACCAGATTTTGTGAACGATGATGGGTCTGGTCTCACTTGGGGCGCCAGCCAAAGTAATGGATTTTTTTATGAAGAAAATTAGGGCAGTAAGGATAGTTACCGCAAACAGCCTTGCAGATTGTGCAATCCACTTTGCAAGTTTTGGGGCAGGCAATGGGGCAGCTTAAAGGGATGGAGTAGCAAAGTTTGTACTGCTTAACCGTGCACTTCACAATTTTGGGCAAAGTGACGTTCTTGTCTGGCTTTATGACTACAGTTGCAGCGGCCAACTCTAAGCAGAGGAGCGGGAGAAGGAAGATCAAAGGAGCAGACCACGGCTTAGTGGAAGCCATGTTTCTTGAAAATCGAACAGGAAGAGAGGATATCTGTGGTTAGATGCTTTGGTCCCTTTCAAGCGAATGGGTTGGGGATGCGGTGTGTTGCATGGTTGAAGCTTGTGGGTCTGTTTACTTTATAGTACTCCAAGTGTAGAATTGAAGCACCCTGCTCACATGGGATTGCACATCATTAAAACACGGCATGTCTGGCTGGGCTATCTGACTTTCCATAGATTTTGCGTTGTGTCAGGTGGTCAAAGCCGTGGAGGATCATAACCATTACGACTATTACTATTATTATTATCATTATTGTTACTATTTTCTAACAGTTTTGACTTTGTGAGTGGCGTAATATAAAAATATAACATCATAACCGTAAGAGGTAAGCACAGATAAGGATGGAGCTGGCCTGGCTAGTAGGCTGCTGGTCGTGTGTTCAAAATCTCCTTCTGGTTTGTTTCTGTTTGCCCAAGTGAAGGTTCGACGAAGCGTGATCGAGTAGGACTGGGCTAGCCTTCCTCCTCTTGCTCAAGTGGGGGGTTCAAAGGGACTCACTGTCACTTCACCGTTCTGCACTGCTCAAATAGTGGAAAAACTAATTTTCCTACTATCTAGGACAAACACAGAATCTAGCTAGCTAGCCCTAGCGGGATGCTTAATGGAATAACTTAACTGTAAAGCCTGAGGAACATTTGTATTTCTTCTTGTGAGTTGTTTTACATTTTAGGATGCTGCTGTTTATGCAGAACGAACCTCTGATCCCAGATTAACTATAACTAATTTATTTTATGAGAGACATTGCAAATAGGGCTGCACATGATGAGCCGAGTTGAGCTCTAGCTCAGTCAGCTTGACTAGACTCGACTCAACTCATATATATTGCTTGGCACATGCCCGAGACGAGCTGTCCCAGCAAAGCTCGTACTCGACTCGTTTGCCAACCCTCTATAATTAATAAAGGAAAAGCTAATCAGATTGCTGGCACTTCTTTTCTTTCAAGCTAATTAATCAAGACCCACTTGTCTATCGACAAATTGACCATGGGAATCTATCCTAAAGTCAAAAATGTAGGAAAATGAAAACGCACCTTAAGAAAAGACTTAGAAAGTTTACAGGCTGCCAAATTTGAACCTTTAATAAAAAATCTGTAGAAAAATCATACATGATTAGAGAAGCTACTAAAACCTGATTTAGTTTTATCAGTGTTGTGACCGAGCAAGTTCCTGACCGACCTTTATTAGAACCTGTACTTTTCGGACTAGGTTCTAAAAATTTGTTACCTTACATAAGTTCATTCGGGTTTCGGCTATGATATAAATCTGGTAGATAATGTATAAACAGGTCAGATCTTAAACGAGCCTACTTAGTTTTCTATAAACCCTAAATCCAACCAGGGTGAGACTGCACAATAGCTTAACGTACGCTAATGAATACAATTTTCTTTTCAATTTTCATATTAGTCTCTCACTGCCTGACAGAGATAAGAGCGAATCTAGCTGCTTACACCAGCCGTCTCTGTTTCACGCCCAAACAGACTTTCACCGTTTTAAATAGGTTTGAACGGATTGGAATCTTAGTTTTTTTCTGTCTTAACTTGCAAGTGTCGTAACATGCAACCTTACTTGTTTTCACGCGGTTTTGACTAAAAGAATACTAATGCATTTCCCTCTAATTTGACAAAGACACACTTTAGTTTGTGATTAGTTCTTTATTAAGAGCTATATATGTTTCAGAAAAACTGCCAAACAAAGTTCTGATATGAAGTTCCATTAATTGGAGAAACATAAAACGTTATCAGTATTTTCCTTAGTATTACTGTCTATGACGAAATCACATGCATTCTGATAGTCTTATTATCTAATGTTTTTTTTTTTTAATTTGACATTTAAGAGAATGATAGAAAGTAGTGGTCCTTTTTGAATGACAGGTAAAAGACAGATCCAAAAATAATAAAATCCAAATTTATTCAACTTTTATTTTCCTTAAAATGAATACTTCAACGGCTTAGATTGTGCAAGAATATTCACGACTTGGATATATGTGGATTAACGTACTGTTGAACATGAGCCCACTTCTTTCATGAGACCGAAAATAAATAGCGTGAAATTAAAGTCCACCGTTCCCTTCTCTCATTAATGGAAGCAAATCATACGTGGTCAGCATACTTAAACTTGAAACCATGTACCTCATGGAATTGTATTTTTTTTAAAGCTTCGAAGAACTGAGTGGAAAACGACTGTATTTTCATGTTGTCTGAGCTTTAAGGAAAGGTTACTTGTACAAGTGCTAAAGCGAACTTGCATTAGGTTACATGGTTTGAGAAGAACATTCCACTTCTAAGTGCCTATTATTCGTCTTCCACTCTTATTATAAGTGCCAAAACAAAAAAAGCAAAAAAGATTAATTTGTGCTGCAGTTTGCTTTCTTCTTATGCCTTTTCCGAATGCTTTATTATCTACACGTAAAGTTTTTCCCAACTCATCCTTCTTCAAACATTATTCTCTTCTTTCTTCACACTCCAATATGTGTCCCTTCTCGCACACAACTCTTTGATCTCTGGTCAGTATGCTCAGAATGTCAACACATGATTACATACCAATACAGATTATATTGGATGTGGTCATTTAAGGAGCTGTATTTTAGTTTGTGTTCCCAAGGGATGTAAGCAGTTCGAATCCTATGAAACCATTGCTGTATCCATCTGATCTAATATGGCATTGCTTAGGCTACTAGGTTTTGATGTGAATTTTCGGTGCGTAGAATGGAAAACTGAATCTAGATTTCTGCATGTCATCAGGGTCCGATCGCATCGCATATATAGGAAATTCATTAGATTCACATTTCATTCTGAACCTATTTTAACCAAATAGATTTGAATCTGGGTCCTTGGGAAATGGTAAGATCTTTGCCGCAAAAAGAAGGGGGGTTGATGAGATCCGTATCATCTTGGCTTCCTCTCTTTGCGTGTATTTTCTTTTCTATTTTAACAAGAGCGAGTCTGGTGTGAGACTCGATTGATGTTCGTGGTCATGATTGAGCATTTAGACAAGAGAAGCTGGTGCCAAGGAAGGAATGAGAAGCAAAAGATGCTCTCGATAGATGCGGCTTGGCTTTGCGTTTGTAGGAGTTACATGTTGCTTGATCATAATGACGGCCACACATGCACCTCCCTCATCAACATGTCTCGGAATCGCCACTCTTCATCTTAAAATAATTGAAAAATTACAAAGAAACAGCTTAGTGTTTAGGCAAATGACGAATCATCACTTGACAAATTATACAAGCCAACAAGTAGGTACTTAGCTTTTAAGCTGGGACATTTTCTGGGAGTGTTGCCCTCTGATAGAAATCATTATTATCATTTTTTTTATCTAAACTAGCAAAAATATCTTATTTCATCAGCTAAGAGAAGAGTGGTTATTTACAAGATGTTTTTTTTTTACATTTTATTAACTTTTTTTTGAAATAATTAATTTGGTAAAAACCATCCAGCAATGTTATGAAGAAGGATGTGAAACCTATAATGTTCAGCAAAAGTGAGCTCTGCACCGATAAAACATACAAGGTTCATTCTGAAATTATGAGAAAATGGTCACGCTTAGACGATAGTCTTTTTCTTTAGTCACAAAATCAAATGGATCATCAATAAGAGATATTATATGAACCAGTGACTAGTGAGGGAGGCAAATGCATGAGTATGTGGATAACTGCCTGCACAAATTGCTTATTTACATTCATCGTCCCCTAGCTTCATTTTCTTATTTAAGCATTAGCACCCCTCGGCCATTGATTTTTCAAGGGCCTCAACAAGAGTTGAAGCCCGCTTCTTGCACGCACTTCTGTTTGTTTCTTTGAGTTTTACTTTTGCACAGTGTAATCCTCCAAAAAAATTCGTGGCCTCATCATCCAAAGAAAATAAATTAGGAAAAACAATTAAAAAACGCATAACATTTGACAGATAATAAATAACAACTGGACTTTCAAAACAAGCAGTTCAACAAGAACCTTTCTCAGAAGTTCATTGCCTGACATTTGATAGCTGCTTGAGGGCGATCCAGTGCAGAAGATGTTCTAGAATGTAACAGCGAAAGCAAGGATGCTTCTGAAATGCATGAAATGAAATTGACATCATTGACTAAGCCATGCATAATCTCTAATCCAAATTAATCCACAAGTTCTCATACAACTTTATTTTAATAATTAAAAGATTAAAGAAACATATATATATATATATATCAGTAAATCCAAAAAAGGAAAGCAGTCAATAATTAATCATATGTTTAGACTAACGCCGATCAATAATGAAGGCGTGCCATAAGCATTGGCTTCTCGAGTTCTTCCCTACCAACATTTATGAAATGCATAACAACCTACATAGTTACATACATCCATTCGCCGAAATTCATCTGCATTAACTAAACAATTTAAGAAAAAAGAGCTTTACGACCTGTGCAAAAGGTTTTGATGTACTATCCGAAACCTAGTCTATACCGGTGATTCACAGCACTTCTATAGGATCCGTTTCTTAATTCTTAACAATTTGTGGAGAATGTGTACGTTATCAATTATGTTAAGATTTACAGTATGCTGTTTATGCTACAATTTGGAGATTACTCTGTTACATCCTCCCATGCTCCTGAACGTCAACTAATTACAAGTTTTTGTTTTTTGTCGCACATTCCCGAATCTAAAAGTTTGTTATTTTTCGAATTGTGAAATATCATAAAATTTATTAAATATAAAAATACTTATATTACATGTTATTCAGTTTAACTAGCTGATCAAAAATCAAATATAAAGTCATGACAGACTTATATATATGTATATGCTTCATTTTTTTTAAAAAAAAAGAAAAACACTATAAAATTCAGGCCTAATCCAACCGAGTCAACTTTTTAACCCGGTCTCCTAATCTTCAGTCGATCGAAGTCCAAGTCATAAGTTTGTTAACCATGATCTCTACAGACAACCATATCATCTGAATCAATTTCGTCAAAACATAAATTTGTGCCAAGAGAAGATGCAAAGAACCTTGAGATTTTGTGTGGGCCGACATTAATTTTGTCTTTCCGTCTTAACCTTAGGCGGAGAAAGATATTGCTCAAACTTGAAATCTTGCATTTATAAATCTTTGAATAAAAGCTTGATTTATTGGCTCGCACGTACATCCATGCGACTCGTTTTGTAACGGATTCGAAAACAACATAAAAACAATTAATTAAATCCTTCGGCGGACACATATTTTCTCTAGATGAGAAATTAGAACAATTATTCAAGGGGGCTTGGGCCCTTTTCCAAGCTATGGATCGTAATCATCTCCTTCACTCAGCAAAATTGGATCAATCAAGAAGTCTTTTCTGCATTTCAATCTCTCAAAAGTTGGTCATAAACCCAACCAATGAGAGTAGGCTAATTACTTAAATTAGAACATACACCATCGACTTATTGGCAAAATTTTAAGTGTTTTTTTGTTCAGGCATAAAAAATTAACCACAATATATTATCGGTATATTGGTCGATATGGGCCGTATCGGCCGAAAGTTAGCTGTTTAAACAATATCGGCCCCCTACGAAACCAACTTAATTTGGGTCCCCTTAACATTTTATTTGGGCAGCATTAATAAGCAATAATTGGGCCCGTATGATTCATATTTACGATAGCTTCTTAAATGCTTATAGTTGAACATTCAATAAACAGAGATGGAAAGAGATTGTTGATTGTCTCAGATGATGGGATGTCACAATCTATTATTTTTTCTTTTAAGAGTATGTCAACTAAATAACATGTTCCTCAAGTTCTCGTCTACATTGTGTACCTTAGGCATAAAAACAACTAGTTTGCTAAATATGTATAAATTAACATCGTTTTTCTGTTAATTAGAATAGTGTTCGAGACCATGCTTTCTGAAAATAAAAGTATGTTCTTTGTGCCGTTAATTCATGATTCAATGTGAACTATTAATTGTGATGCCTCTGAAATAGACCGTGGGACAAATTATACAAATTGTTAAATCGTTCTAATAATTCAAGACATTGGGTGAAAGCTGTTCAATCACTTATATAATATATGTATATATATTATATACATATATATTAAATTGTCATTTATTTAATAATATTAATTAGGTTAACTATGATTGAGTTAGCCGACGGAAAGAGATTCGGGGCTTGGATGCGATGAGTTGGAAAAAAAAAGAACAAAAAACCTCGCAAGTCCATAACAATTTTGGGTGAAAAAAGGAAAGAAAGAAAAGAAGTCAATTTATTGATTAAACATATGACGGGAAAAGGTGACTGGAATAATTCAGACCCACAACAGCCCAAGAATTCTGCTTTCACCTGCCTTTTTTTTTATTCAATGTGAAGATAAAGAAAAATAAGCTAAGGGGTGCAGGTTTTGAAAGACATTCTTGAGCTCACTTCTTGCAGATCATGCCACGGCCATTGAACCCGGTTTTGCACACCAAGTCGTCTTCGCCCGGACGAACGGCTCCCTCGACGGTCAAGCCGGACGCCGTGCCCGTGAACCTTGCGGCGGCACAGTCGGTGGCGAAGAGTCCCGAAGAGAGGAACTCGCGGTCACCTCCCAGCACCGGCATCTTCAGACCAATCTTAGCTCTGCTCTTGTAGTTGTCCGCATAGGTTTGGCCCAGCACGCCATTGACTCTGCCGGTAAGGGAGTAGAACCTGAAGCCTAAGTCGTGAGCCAAGCAGTCGTCGTTGGTGATGCCGTAGCCGTGGACCCTAGATTCCTCCTTGCCGATAGGAACCACCTTGACCATGATCCTGAACTTGTTGGGTGCCTCGACCACGACCTCATTCGCCGGTGCGTCTAAGCGAGAGAGATGGTGAGAGCAGATGCAGCGGCACTACTCGACCACTGAGCGTTCTCCGCGGCGGGGAGGAAGACGGGCTCGCCGTCGAAGGCAATGGCCAGCTGATCAACCGCATCATCCCATTCAGCGACCTGCGTCAATATAATCGTCCAATATAAGCAAGTTAATTTTCTGCTTTTCCGCAGCGCCATGCAGCTTATGTAGTTATGTGCATGGCGGGCTATCCGTTCATTTTGAACGTAGAGCTAGCTAGATAAGAGTTGCTCAATGGGGGTTCACCTTCTTGGCACCAATGAAGAGCCTGTGTTCGTCAAAGAGGATTCCGATGGACTGGACCCATGTGAAGTCTCGGTTCATGCCGTCCCCCCTCTTGCCGATGAAGTGGCCGTTGATGTGGAGGTTGGTGTCGGACACCAAGCAGAAGTCCTTGTCTTTCTTGCCGTGGAAGTAGAAGGTGATGCCATCCCCTCCGATGAAGCGGGGATCATCGCACACAGCGCCAGGCTCGTCGCAACCTGCACAGAGAGAGACCAACACAACGTATGTGAATAGCTTCCTTTGATACTGAACTAATAATGACCGACTTACGGCAGACTGGTGTGGCAGTTCATTTTGCAGGTGGTGGGGCAAGCGTCAGGGCAGATCTGCTCGACCATGTAGCATTTCCCAAATTGAGGTTCGTGGCGCCTGCACCTCACTCTCTTGCGCGTAGAAGATGGTGGAGTTGCAGATGCGATCTCGACAAAAACAAAGGCGAGCAGGAGGAGGAGGAGGAGGCCTCGAGCAACCGGGACGTTTGCGGAAGCCATATTCTTTTGCAACAAAAAAGGATGGAAGATCGAACTCTCTCAATTGGCTAGTGGGGGGCAATGGCTTCCAATTGGATGTGTCCTACTGTTAAGGGCCATTCATCTATTTATAGTGGTTGGAGTAGCAGCACCGCTGGATTGCCCTCACTCAGATTCAGGAACGTGCGCCTTACCACATTGACGTGCTACCCACTTGGAAATCATTGCCATGCAAAGTTATTGCTTGTTATTCCGTTGACCAGAGAATTTCTGCCCGTATGATCATTAAATTTCTGACTAGACATCAGCCTTCGAGTTTCTATCTTCTTTTAGAACTTTTATGGCCTTTTTTGCAAGCCAGCAGGACCCTCTTGAATATCGTCCATATTTTTATTCCAATCAAAAATTTCATTAAAAACAAACTAAGGGTGGGCATTGGCATTGGGCCGGGCCGGTGAGCCCTGCCCGGTAGCTCGGTCTCGGCCCTAGCTCGGCCTGACCCATTTAAAACTATAAAATAATTTTTTAATATAAAATATATTTATTAATAATAAATATATATTATTAAAAAAATTAAAAAAAAATTATTTTTTTATTCTTAACGGACTGGACCAGGTTGGGCTGAGCTGACCCGAGCCGGCCTATCGGGCCTGGGCCTGGTTTTTCCTAGCCCAATCAGGCCCGGCCGAGCCGGCCACCATTAAAACAAACTACCCCTTTTGTCCCTACTAAAAGCCCCGCATTGGCTTTCTGTTTGTAAATAAATCTGCACCCATTATGATTCATGTGTGGTCCTTAATGGTATTTTCGTGTAAGGGGGCCACGCAGGGGAATATTGTCTATTCAGTGACATGCACTCTTGGTTTGTGCATGATGGTTCTCGATAGTGATCCGACCTTTTTATGAATCTTTTCAAGGTTCTCCTTCTTTTCTCAGGCCGTGCCTCATATTCCTCCTTCATTTCTAAAACTTGGAAAAATCCATCTTTACAGTTAAGAACTGTTAATTTAGCTAAAAGGACAGTTTGGCCTTAGATTTGGGGATGATTTTGAGGACTGTGATTTTAGAAGACAAAAATAAAAGTTGCGCAGAAGTGACTTTCTCGAAACGAACTGCGTAGACGTGACCTCTATGGAGGAAAACCAGAAACTAGCTGTCCAGCAGGAGTCTTCAACGACTATTTAATTCGGGAAATATAAATAAGTTTTTTTCACAATATTAACCCCGTAGATGTAACCTTGACAGCATATATATGTAATGTAAAGTCTATTTTGTAGTGTCCAGCACGAAGCATACTTTGCTATATGCATCATTATTCTTTAGAAACTGGTACTCGAAAAGGGACGACACCTTCCAAAATCGTAAGTCAAGGAGAAATAACATCTTATCACGATTCCTTTCAATATCGCAGCATGGTTAGAGCTCTCCAGTAGCTCACCTTCACAAGACCAGAATTATCGTATCTGCTTGTGAAAGCACAATTGGAGCATTGGACTGCTGTAAAACGTATCTCATGGTACATCAAAGGTACCATTCAATCTGGCTTACTCATTCGAGCATCCAATTACCTATCTCTTAATGCATGTTCCGACGTGGATTGTGTACGCTGCCCAAATGATCAGAAACCTACTGGCATTGTAACGTGACAATCAATGTTTAAGGGAATTTCTCCCCTCGACATTCATTATTGAGACTGAGAGATAGAAGAGAACGTAGGTGACATTTTTTTAACCGAATTCTCTAACTCTAGTGTGCATTTCTTTCCTTAGTGAAGTTATTGCTTTCCTTGTTATGATCCTTGAACCAAGTTGTGTAAATGACAGGCACCTGATCCGACGGGGTTGCTACTTTGTTGGTTTCTGATGCAGCACCTTTGATGAGATTGGAGGTGCTTCTTGAAGTATTAGCAATCTTGAATGGGCAACTTTCAACGCAGTTGACCCTTCTTCTTCTTCTACTTGACGTTAGATGAACGAGCGATGGCCCGGTTTCTTTGAACTTGCAAAAAGATTAATCTAATTCTGATCTGAAAATAAAATGCTTTTCTAAAGCCTTTCTGAAAAAGTCTAGCTGGTAAGCATAGTAGGAAACTAATTAGAAACCCATTTTCAATGTGAATTATGTCTTGCACATAGTGACAAGTGTCAATGACCCCTAAGGCTTGAGAACTTGGATGTTTGTCAATCCTAGCTATTTACAGATCTACATAATCAGCTGGTGTTTCAACTAGGAAAAGTCAATCCCTTCGATATAGACAACTTTTCTTAGAATATATTGGCAAGGAAAACTGATTCTTGACATGAATAACTGATTCTTTATACAATAGTAAACTTTCACAGCTAAAATATGCGACTGGTTTAGAGCCCTTATCCTCTAATCTCATGCATAAATGTTCTTCAATTTGGTGCGACCATGAATGTCGTGAGGCACTTAAATGTGCCCCGAAGGGGATGGCAAAGTAGAGTCAGGCCACGGGTGTTAGACGGACAGCGGCACTTATGGACATTAACTCTCTGCACGAGTCCAGGTCGAATCATGTATATATGTGCTTTGATGGCAAGGATACTAGCCACGGAGTTTTACAACTATCAGCCAGATAATGATCTCTTGACTTAAGTGCAGTTTTCTTCAAAAAAGAGTGTCGGGAGAAGGTAATCCACGCCACTACAATCTTGCACATCCTTTATGTGTGGAGGCTCTTGTCACGTTTTGGTAGTCATGCATGTTGGTACAGCGGCGACATCGGCATGTAGAATAGCCTCTCTATCACGTTTTGAATTGAATGATTTGGGTAATGCGGATCGAGAGCATGTGGGCAGATACAGTTGTGATCTCCATGTTTCGAAATTATTATTGAATATTAAAAGAAGAGTTGACGGTTTTCGGCCTACCTAAAGATAGGATTTTATAAGTTGAAAACGTTTGGAACTGTTAACTTTTGGATCCTTAGCTGCCTTTTGGCACTCATAAGAGATTGTTACTATCCAATGATTCAGTTTCAAAATTTAGGCAGATTCATAAAACCCTCAGTTACAGAGTTCAATGAATCTGCCCAATTTTTTGTGTAGTTTCATTGGATAGTAACAATTTGTTACTTGTGTCAAACACCCTTTTAACATAAAATATTAGCCATAACAAAAACATATTTTTTTTTATTCAAAAGTTTACAAATATTTGATAATTACTTCGTGTGTCTGTGTGTATATGTTACACGGCCCACATAAAAGCAAATGATCTGGTTACTGGAGATGCCAGCTGCTACAGGTGGACACAGAACTTCAGCGATCAACAATATAGTAGGTAGGACATTTTTTTGCAATATCCTGAATCTGTTTCTTTGTTAATAGTTTTAGAGTGGTGTGGACGTCGGGTTGGTAGGGAGCAAGCTCCTCAGGCTATTCTACATGCCGATGTTGGTTGGGAGCACTTAAACGTCGTGTTGGTGCGGAAGGATAATCCTTACGGCCAAAGATGCATCAACCGGGTCTGTTACACCTTCCTCTTTGTTGTCTCATTAGTAGTGCAAGATTTCTCCCCAAATGCATCTGAATTGAGATGTGCATATAATGGCTACTACATGTACTAGATTATCAAAATATCAGTTGCCATCTCATGTCAAGTGCACATTTGCGACCGTGCCCATTATTAACGTGGGTCAAGCTGATCAGGCTGTTTAAACCTAAAATTTGATGTTAGCAACGAGCGTCACCAATATCAACATCAAACAACTGCAAATAACCAATCGGGGTTCATAAAGCTTGTGAAAGCATGAAACTCACACAACTGGGATGATGATATTGATGTGTGTTGCTCAATGAGATGCTGCGGTTGAACAACTGCTGGTTCTTTGCGATTGGGAATTAAGGCTGGGCATCGGGCTTGGGCCAGAAAAAACCGGGTCCGGGTCAGTTCGGCCCGGCCCGTTTAGATTAAAAAAATATTTTTTTAATTTTTTTAATAATATATATTTATTATTAATAAATATATTTTATATTAAAAAAATTTATTTTATAACTAAAAATTTATTTTTTAATTTTAAATGGGCCGGGCTGACCCGGCCAATGCTCAGTTGCCAGTGGCTGCGTACGCTCAACGTCGTTCGCTTGGGTTGGACGCACCAACTAATAAAGCTGTCACCGACAGGCGGAGCACTTAATAAACTCATAATCAAGGCTAAGGTACTTTCTTTTCAATTTTGCTTCTGATCGTCTTCTTCCTTTATATCTTGGCAATACATGGAAATGGAGCATCTGAAAGGCGAACCCCGTTGTTTGCTTAGAAGCAAATCAGGTATTCAAATTCCAAGCTGTTTGTTCAGTTGGGCGTTGGAAATTAGAAACGACCTCGAGATCATGCTGCTCAGACAAAATCTTGTTGATTTTGTATTTCTTATTTTCTCTCTTACAAACGGTTGGCATGGCCCGATGAGCTCGTCGTGCGCCTTAAATTTCGTGTCTGCCGATCAAGTACTTCAGAAGAAAATAAAAACAGGACAATCAAAAGTAGAATCTACAAGTACAGAAACATTCCTTGCTAGAAAAATACAGAAAACGCTGATTACAACCATGTTAAAGTAATGGAAAGAAACATTGGATAATCATACAGGAAAACAGTAAACAATGGCACAGACCACATCGCGTGCCGGACCTCATTAATACATGCAGTTCTTGCTCAACTGTTCTTGCAACTTGTACACTTCAATCGATTTTCATCCCTTTGGCATATCAAAGAAAAGCTAAATCCTATTACTATAAGAAAATTTTGAAGTATCGCCCAAGGCACTGATCTCCCGAGAGGCTCATCATTGTCTATAAAGTTGATTTCTTGTTACATAGATTACGTCTTACACAATCCGATGCTTAGGTCTTTTGACATGAGGCACCAGACAAAAAAAACAGCAGTTCCAATGCTCAGGATTAGTCCAAAAAATTTGAATAGGTTATGCTGCTAAAATTTTTCTCTGCAGCTCAACACTGAAGCTTGAGTTGCCTGCTGTGTAGGCTTTTAAGTTTTGTGAGCTCTTTCCTTCTCTTTCTGGCTTCAGTTGCAGCAGCCGCATCTGTCAATCTCTTATTATATTTATTTTTATCTTGAAACTGTGTTGACGAACGAAGAATTGAACATTGAGGCAGGGGAGAAACATGTTCCTTCGAATCTAGATCTGCCAAGACGAAATTCTCATGGTTTGAGGGATCATTGGTTCCAACGATGGGTATGAGGGCAAGAGCTTTAGAGTGAAAACCAGATACGTGGTTTCCTCCTTCTGCCAAGCTTGCACTTGCCCTCTCCATTAGTTCACCATTCCTGTCTTCTTTCTTAATGATGCTTATCATTGAATTGGAGGCGCTCGTTTTGCCATGAAGAGCATTTGGTCCAATGTCTCCCGTCAACTTCAGGGAGAGGTCTGTCTCACGTTGGGTATTGTTTGAACCACCATCGCCTTCTCTGAAAATGGCAGGCATTGGGCAGGAGACTTGATCATTCACAGAATATATTAATGGGCAAGGAACTAGAAATAGTTGGGGCCTGGATCCATTCTGTCCTCCAAAAGTAACTCTTCCATGAGGCGGATTCGTGGTGCAAGTTGCAGACAGGCTTGTCTCAAAACGAACAGGTTGTGGCTGTACTGATGGCCATGCAAACTGAGCAAATGGTGTTCCATTGTAAACTAGAAGGGGAAACTGCACGGATGAAGGTGCTGCAGTTTCTGCCTTGCACAAGGAATCTTCTGATGGATCTTTCCTAATATCATGTGACTGATTATCCTTCGTTTCATACTTATCTGACTCTGCAATCTACAAAATGGTAGATTTGGAGACAGAAGAAAAGATGAATGCTTAAGTAGATGCATCAAAAGTAATTTCTTACTAAAAGTTTGTATCTCAACCTGAACAGAAATTAGAAAGGCCCTACTTTAGTTGACTTGCTCCATTTCATAACAGTGCTATGCTTTCACGAATACCTAAGCAAATTAGATGTACTGCAGAGCATTTTGTTAATTACCTGCTCTTTCAGTCGCTTGTTTGTGTCAACTAATGAAAGGTATTCTTGCATGGCAAACTCGATTTCCTGTTCAAATTGCAGTAGATAAGATTAGGGAAAAAAAAAAGCCTCAGGCTTTTCATTAAGAATGTTTACCCTCGGGCTTTCAAGGAAAGATGAATCTGTGTTCCATGTCTCAAGAAAAGCCAATGATAAGACAGGTGCTTAAAAGCACTCATCTAAAATGAGAATTGCCTTCCCAAATGAATTGGTATTATAGAAATTTCATGATCACCACTGAAAGTATTGTGGCAGCAAGAACAGAAATGACATCCTAAAAAATCACTACACGTGACTGAAAGAGAAAACAGCATTATAAGCATCACATGACATTTTACTGTAGATATGTAAGCCAATTTTCATATTGCAATACAAGATATATCAGCCCCACTTTTCTAAAGAGCAAAAAAGAACGGACAAGAAAAAAATGCATGCATGTCCATCTACTTGCTTACATGATCTTATCTCATCAAGCCAAACTTGTCAAAATAATTCAATTTATATTCCTTCATCATTTGTGATGCCATGATGTTATATTTATCTGTGCATCATTCTTGAACCAGGTCCAACCTGCTTATTCAGACACACCATTCATGCACCTGCACACATATCCATGTCATAATGGAATGAGATGCAAACTATGCTTGCATACATGTTGACAACGGGACATGTAGGTCCCTGATGGGCGTGCCTATGTCATCTAGTCGTACAATGAAAGGTAAGGATTATCATAGACATCAACAAACTACAAGACTTAAAGACATGCAACCAACGACCCACCAACATAAAATAAGAAAATACATATCAAAGCTGTAAAAATGAGTAATGATTCTTACTTGTTTTATTTTCTTGTTTTCTAATGACAGGTCAGCAGCCTTCTTTGTCAACTCTTCGCAGAGGGCCTAGTAGGAAAAAACCATGATTCAGAATGCTACGAAGAGAAACAAGAAATGTGGTATAAGAAAAATGGGTTTCTTTGAAGTCTAAGATCCCAATCAACATGGCAAATTGGAGCAAATACTTGAAATGGCACAAGTTCCAATAGAACATGTCCTTGGCTTTCTAAAATTTTAATAAAACATGAAGCTGTGTGTGGATTGAGCACTGCATGTGTCCTCTGGAAAAAATATTAAAGTATAAGGTCAAGTGTAGGCGTGAGACAGCCAACAAAGGCTGTCTCACTGGCAAACACAATGAAGCATAATACAAAGAAGGCAAAATCACCATCCTGCACTGAAGATAAAGATCAACAGAGATATCATAGGTGCATGTTTTATTAACTCAATTCACTTGCGTATCTTATCTGCTAACGACGGATTGTGTTTTCTTGATGTAAAAATGTAACTGATAACATCAAGCTTCCATGGGAAGCAACCAGTAAACTTGTTTTACATCACATTATTAAGTTTATTTCCTATTGAGCAAAACATGAAAATTGCAAAGAATGGAAAAAAGTGATCTTTCTGTGCATTAGTACTCAGCCCTCAGCCTCAATGAGCTGAACGTTCGCAAGTCTACCCATTTTATTTGGCCCTGTCTACAGGAGCAACAGTTGTTAACTTGTTATCCTTAATCGTCAGCCTTAATAAGCAGAATATTAAGACATGAAAAACATGGGCTTATAATGTTTAGCCTGTTTTGCTAGCCCCTATCTACAAGAGTGATCACACACACACACACACACACACACACACATACATACATACAAAACGTCTGAGAGTTTTAAACGGGAAGGAGAGAGAGAGAGAGAGAGATTCTAGATATATAGTCCAATAGTGCACATCAAGGTAAACAAAAATCATTACCTGTCGTCGTCTGATAGTCTGCCTCGCAGACTCTCTGTTTGCTTGAATCCTCCTCAGCCTTCTTTCCTCTTTCTCGGCCTATAGAAAGTTTCAAATATAAACAAACTTCTTATAAAGCATCAAAAAGAGAAAGTGTAGCTAACCTCACTCAATTGTTGCTTTGGCTTGCCTCTGGTAAAAGCAGCCTGCTTTGCAGACTTCTTAAGGCTTTTATCAGTAACTGGTGACTGGATTTGCTGTTCTTCAATCTTTATATGTTTCTTTAGCATTGGCTTGGGACTTTTTTGTGACTGTTGAGCTTGTTTGCTCGAGCAATGAGCCTGTTTCAACGCCACAAAGCAGAGACTCAGTATCAGAAGTCTTATAAATCTTTAACTTTTTAGCAACTTTCCACTAAAGAGAAAATAACTCCACCTATTCTGTGTTTATCAAAATGCATAGAGGGAATAATAGAAGAAAGTACACAAAACCAAACAAACATAAGATGCACACAAATGCAAGCGCTTCAACCAGAAATGACAAACATGGAGAGGATTCAAAGCAATTTGTGTCTGCAAGTGCTCATGAACAAATATACCTTCCATGATGGAAAGTACAAGACATATTAACAGCTATCACCATTAAAGATGCTGCATACCTTCCTGTCAGCAATAGAATGACCTCCCATGCAATCATTATTATCATTTTACATTTCAACTATTTATGTGACCAGTTATTTTTGTCAACAGAGGGTTGCTACTCTACCTCATGGGTTAGATATTTATTACTTTCACTCACTAATTTCATATAAAAAACTATTTAAAATTTTTATGAAATCTTCAGTTATCTATACCGTTCTTCATGTCCAAAAGAAGACTTATGTACATTTCTTGTTCAAATCTTCATAAAAAAACACTACGTTAGAAAAGCAAAATTATAGATGTTCCTAGTTCCTTAAGCTACATCAAGGAATTTCAGGCAGGACAAATGCCACAGTCAGTGGCAAAGCTAGAAGTACAAGTTAGAGGTGCAGCAATACATATTAAAATTAAAAAATATATATATATATATCATAAATCAAACCACACTGTTAAGAAAATAAATAAATAAACAATAATAATGTACATAATTATTTCTTAAGTCAGAATATTATCAATAAAATATTTTTTGCAATTAAAATGTAAATAGAATGCCATAGGAAAGGAAAAAGCAAGAAAAAAGGCATGCGTTCTAAATTTATTATCACAAAAAATTACTTTTTTTACCAGATAGATAAGAAATGGATGTTGCGTGCGAAATGAAAGATTTATACTCTAAAAAAGTGACAAGGAGAAGACTATAAAACATGAAGATTGGTTTTCCATGAGAAAGAGTGTCTGGGTGGGGGCAGAGTGGGGTGGGACAGAGGTTGAGGATTTTTGTGCCCCTTGAAATTTTCGGGCAGCACTTCTACGTCGATGGTTGGACAGAGAGACACCAGCACCATCAAAGGGGCACTTGATGCAATGAAACCCCGACAGGTCAAGGGTGGACAACCCCTTAAACGTGGCTTCACCACTGGGCTGCACTTCCACCTGTCTAATGCATAATATATTAGTAACAACAGATCCTTGCCTATCTACAGAAAGTGCAAATCAAAGTAGATAGTGTAAAATGTGAAAGTTTGAAAATATTATATGTGAAAATTCACTCACTTAATATGTCCAACATGAAGAAACTATAGCAGCAATTGTTGCAAGTTAAGTTACAGATAACTCTAAGTTCATGAACAATTTTAGTCAAATGGCATTTTTCTGCTCCATAGGTACCAAACTCACTAGTTGTCAACAACCTGATGGTAGCGTCACAGGTCACAATATTGAGACCTTAGTATACAAAACTATGCAAAAAAAAAAAAAAAAGCTGAAGCAATTTAAAGGCAAAAGGACATTGGCAGTTCTTCTGCCCTACTATAGAAGGTCATTCTCACACGTAAATGTGATTAAGAACAAACAATGATAATGGACCTCCGAAAAGTGAACGGTAACGCCGATTCTCACTAGGAAAAAGGAAAAGAAAAAAGGCTTTTTAAAGCTTATTTTATAGTTTTAGGCCATATTTTTTCGTTTGATAAGGATTTTCTTCTGATATATTAGTTATCCCATGCAGGCACTATAGCTGCATCTGGATGCAAGAAATGTCGGACCCAAGAACGAACAGAAGCATTTGGATTCATGAACCGCTGCTCGTACGGATTTAATCAATTTTCCTTTTTCGAATACCAGAAACAATAGCTACAAATAGGAAAATACGGATACAAGAAATGCTATTAATAAAGGTTATTAACTATATATCTTAAAGTTTGGCCATTGCAAAGGGTTTCAGGATAACTCATGGAAAGCGCCAAAGGAAGCTGATAATTACAATCTGAAGACCGGATAGGTACTGAATAAGAGATTACTGCATCACGTCCGCAGGACCTGGTCAAACTGGCGAGGGTGATGCGACGGAGTATCTTCATCCAAAACGCCACTGGTCACTTTCCCAGCATCCTTTGAAGCATACCTTGCACCTCCAACCCCACCACACAAAAAAAAAGTAATTTTTAAGTAAATTTTTATCAAACAAAGCACATTTGCGTTCTGTCCTTCAAGGGCCACCATTTTGGGATTACTCACATAATAGACACCAAATCCTTGCACAAAATCAATCTACTTGTTCCGTGGCTCTCACCCACATCTAGAACTCAAATCCTTCTAGAAAGCTCCAATGAATCGTTAAGAAGCGAAAACGCAAGTGACTCGGTAGTGCATCTAACTAACCGTACAAATTCCGACCAGATTGTAGAAAAAGAACGATGTACTAGGAAACAAGGAGGCACTTTCAGCCTCTGGAGACGACATAAAAACTTCAGAAAAATCAAAAAGACCTGTCAAAAATATCAGAAAGAACGGCGAGCCGAACCTGCGCGTCCTGCCAGGAGCAAGGCTTGTTGCAATCCTGGAACGATTTCCCCCAAATCTCAGCTCTCCTCCGCCGCACCGTCGTACGGCACCCCCGTCGACCCCATTTCCTCTCGGCCCCACGCCGGCACTCCAGCCCCCTGCTTGCCATCAGCGCAAGCTGCGCAAACTCTGCAAGTGCGTGAGCAGCATCGAGCTCGACCTTCACCATTGGATCCCCTCCAACACAGCCAGAAGGCTCGTCCTCCAGAGTCGTCGACCTCTCTGCCACTGCATCCAAAGGCTCCAAGAGCTTATCCGAGGATGGATCCGCACCTCTCCGGAGCTCGGCAGGAGTTGGGTCGGAGTTGGAGGCGGCACCGGAGCAGTAAACCCTAGTTTCGTCTCCGTCCGCAGCCATTGAAGAGGGGAAGCAGCTGCCGCTCTCCGCTTCAGAAGGGGGGAAAGGGGAAGCGGAAAAGAAAAGCCCTCGGACGTTGACGCCTTTTATAGGGGGCATGGCCTCTTGCCATGTGTAGTGCCATGTCACACTCTACGTCCTTGACTCCCTGCCATGTCATCAAGTCCATCCTTGCTGGCGCTCGGTTATCTCGCCACGTCGACAGAGAAGCCTCGTCAGATGGATGAACCGACGCGGGACCCGCGATGACATGGTCTCCTCTAAACACGACACATTGACGTGCGGAAATTGGCCGAGCAGACGCGCTTCCGGGTGGAAAAAGAACATGAAATTACCGAAACAGCCTCCGCAAGGACGGTATTGCCCTGACTATCTCCAGTGCGGCCCTCTGCAGCAGACCTGGGCAACGGGCCGGGTACCCATCGAGTACCCGGTACCCGGCCCGTTGATAAATTAAAAAATAATTTTTTTAATTTTTAAAATTTAATAATATGTATTTTATTAATAAATATATATTTTATATTACTAAAAATTTATTTTATAATTAAAAAATATTTTATATTACTAAAAAAATATTTTATATTTAAAAATAATGGCTCGGCGGGCCGGGTTTTACCGGGCCGGCCCGGCCCGTTGCTCATGTTACCTCTGCCGCTGCTGCTCGAGCCATTACTTTTTTTTTTTTTTTTTGTAATAATATTAAAATAAACTAAAAAAAAATTGTGTCCTTGTATGACAGGAAAGGTCTGGAACATCTCGTCCAGGACACTGCCTCCCTCGTGATCCCGGAGGACCTGGCAAGCTGGTCTGGTCGTAAGTCTTGGTCCAAAGCTACCACGCAACTCAAAACTGAAAGTAAGTGTGTAAGGAAAGGGTTCGATGTGGCTTCACACTCATCTTTCGCCGGGTGCTGAGTATAGATTAGATATCAGGTCAAGGTGCTTTGGTTGGACTCAAGTTTACCTCAGCTCACCTTAACTCCACTCCAGGCTTGCTTGAAAAGGCCGAGATGGCGTCAAACCTGGGTGTCAGAGTAACTTCCAGAGATGGATCAAACTTGACACATGCATTATGAGCTATTGCAGCGCTTAGTAAGGGTGGGTATCGGGCCAGTGAGCCCGGCCTGGGCTCGGGTCTAGCCCGGCTCAGCCCATTTGAATTTAAAAATTAATTTTTTTAATTATAATTTTTTTTAAAATATAAAATGTATTTAATAATACTAAATATATATTTTTAAAACAAAAAAATTAAAAAAAATATATTTTTAATGTAAACGGGTCGAGCTGGGCCACCGCCGGGCCGACCTATCGGGCGGCGGCCCAATCGGGCCGGCTGGGCGGCGGCCCAACCCGTTAGCTAGGCCTAACGCTTAGCATGATAAAAGTGACCTGGTTCCTGGAGACAAACTCCAATGCATTGCTTCACTCGTCACTGCCTAAGGGTCGCAATGGGCAGATTGATCAAGTCAACGACGAGGCAGGGATCAATTATGATAGCCGAGCGGTTCTCCTGTTATCGCGAATTTTTTTTTTTTTAAGGAGATCCAAAATCTCCACAGCCCCTTTTCGCGATTGATCTTTTGGTGAGGATCACCACAATTACATCAGCTATGGAATTCCTGAAAATTTGTGCAGCGTCGGTTTGTTATGCCTTTTAAAGACAACAAGATTATCTGTCGGAAAAGAAGGTCATTGTTATGAACGTTAAAAGCATATAATCACACCCATAGTATTTAAAATTTTTGGAGCACTACAAAAGGAGGCTCAAAACTGACCACTCCTCTCTTTACGGTTTCATCCTTGTCCCAGCAAAGAGCTACCAGGCAATATAGATATACAACTAAACATCAAGCATGAACCTAGAAAAAGGAGAAAAGAAAAAAAGAACAAGAATACAAGTGGCCAATGCATCTTATCTTTTTTTGGTAGTGAAAATGAACACAGTTGCGCCTCCGAGCAATACATGGGAGAACCAAGAAAGAAAAAAAAAAAAAAAAAAAAAAAAAAAAAGGTACAGCAGGAAATTCATGTGTACAAAAGGATCTTAATTTCATCTGCGTTCCATTAACAAAGTATTCAACTTGGTGTCTATGCCCGTCTGTACTCATCTCCGCAATCGCCAATAACTTTGAGTAGATCCCTTCCTTTCCTTGACACCGAATTGATGTTGCCATTGTCTTCTTCATCCAGTTCTAGAGAAAATATGGCAAGAGAGTCTTCTATATGTTGAGATAAGCCCAGTCTAACCCCTATCATAGACCCTGCAACTGAGGGCTGTATTTTTTACAACAAAAGGAAAGCTCTTTTAACAGCCAAAAAAGTATCAAATTTATGGAGAAGAATTGCAAATCCACGTTGTTAAAACCAGGCAATGCTACTGTATATTTCAGAAACTAGAATCATGGCAAGCACTACATTTGTCTACGAGTTGTGAAGATTGAACATGCCTGGTCCAGTATATATCTAACGGCAACTGCAGGTACCGTAACCCTGTGCTTTGAGGCTACTTTCTTCAGTGTCTGAAGCAGATCTTGGAAAAGGTTCCACCCTCCCCATGCATCTACCATCTGCAAACCACACATGCATTATCGTCAAATGGATACAAAGATCTTGCAGGTGAATATTGGAAAGGCTCAATCCATCTTGACACCAAGAAACTTGGAACACCGGATCAGCTCAAGAAACTTGGGAAATTTAAAAGTCAAATGACACCATAAGCAAAGGCGGTTGGGAGATCTAATAATCCAGGGTGCAACGAGAAAGTCTTGTTGTAATCTTCTACTAGAAAGTAGTTAACCTTTTGACAAGGCGTGTACTTTGTAGATAACAAACAAACTCTATAACAAAAGAAGAGATTCAGACCATTTTATATTTCTGGAGGGAGGGCGTGTTTAATGGTGGAGCTGCTAAAGGAAATAGCATGTTTGTGTTAAGAAACTTCTCAGACAAGAGGCCACCCATAACAGTCCCATACCTGCATTTTTTAAAATAAATTAAATCAGGTGTACTGTACCGCATAACTTTTCAGGCAACAAAAGAGACATCCTGTGTGTGTTGTGTGTACATGAGAGAGAGAAAGAGAGACGTTATAAGTTTAACACCAGTAAGCTGACACAACTCTGCCATTCTCTGTTGAGGGCGCATATCAACAACTGAATGTTGTACCTGTCAAACAGCAAAACCACTACTTTCCAAACAAAGGAACTTCCAATAAAAATTCAAGTGAAGTGAAAATTATAAACTTGTCACCTGGTTGCTGACAACGGGGATCCCATTTTCAAGTATTATCTGCAACCTTTCTGTATCAAAGTTTGTCAATGCAATGGTCTTAATCTTCCCTGCATTCAAAGCCAATAGACATAAATGAGTAGCACCCAACAGTTGAGAGATGCAAAGAAAGTATCAATAAATTGATATGCTTGGGTGCATAACAGAATAAACCTTCTTCTTTAAGATCTGTCAGATGCTTCAGTGCATCAAGGTATCCAGGATTTGAGTAGTCCCACCTAATAAAATAACAAAGAAGCCCAATAAGTAAGAGCAGACAGTGGATTGTCTTTAGCATATCATATATTAAGCAAAGGTGCTGATGAAATCAGCATTAATGGAGACAACACACCAGTGAAATTGAATCATGTCAAGACAAGCAACATCCATTCTCTTTCGAGAAACATTAATACTATCTCGTACAAAGCTGCTTGTCATTTTAACTGGACGAGGTACCCACTTGGTAAGGCTGCAAAACAGTATAAAGTATAAACTAATTAAGGAACCTGCCAGGAAGCTAGTATCTGCAGTATCCTATAACAGAACATGTTTTAAGTATTTGTACACCATTGCATTTGTAAACAGCTGTACGTACACGCAGCTAGGCATCAAGAGCTTTCTAAAGGCAATTTATTTTAAGCACAATTGACTGAGAAATATCCACACAATTAAGCAACAGAATAGCAAAGTGGACATCTGACATAGACTAATGGCGACCTTTACAGAGTGAAACAAACTCAATAGTTTTTTGACACCAAAAGAGTTCCCAAATTTCTCTTAGAAAAAATGTTTTCCTTTTGATTAAGAAAAAGACATACTTGAATTTTGAAATTCAAGGTGCTGGGACACAAATTATTTGGCTGAATACAGGTGTGCACCCGCAAACTTCAACAAGATCAAGGATATTAACTCATCCAAAACAATTTGACACATATAGTCCATCAAAAGAAAGGTGTCTCCTTTTCTAGAGAAACAAGCTGAAATTTGAAACCAACAGACTTCTACGCTTCGCATCTGGATTGTCAAAACCAAGTAAGAATTGTCCAGATACCATATGTTAAGAGACTTACACAGCAACCTACATGCAAAAAGCTGCCTTCCAATATAAAATGTAGTGAGATGTAGGCCAATGAAACTGTCTTGCCCACACAGCATGGTTAACCACAAAACCTAGACCTGTGATGCAGTACATGAGTATTGGGGAAAACAATGTTGTAGTGATACCATTAATCCGGCAAGGTACCAGGAAGATATTTTCTTTTTTGTTTTGTCTAATTTCTTTTTTGGCACTTCACATGTGCAAAACACAACCTGGATCAAGAGACATTGTCACTTCTGCAGATGAAAGTTCGCAGGCAAAGAATTGCCTTTTGGAGCAGCAAACACGAAGCACATCGAGAGAACACTCTTGCTAAGTTCTTCGAACTATTCCGGCTGGACTTACTTTGTTTCCAGAAAAAAATTACATCAAAGGGATCTTGAGTCATTTCAGTGGAATTAATGGCATGATGCAGCATCTGTTTCACTATTTTCTTACATACAAGAGGGCCAGAAGTTTCTAGCTCACCCTTTGATCTCGTTTAGCAACTCCGGTGGCCGCTCCCGCCGCACCCTGTTAAGGAAAGTGCCGTATAAATCCTCTGCTGGCCCATCTGAAACACATGGTTCCTAAAACCATTTTAAAACCAATTTTCTGATTGAATTGCCAGCTCCTCAACAACCTCACCAGCAAAATTCAAAGTTTCACGTAGACTGAAACATCAGCTTTAAATACATATACATATATATAGACACACACACATATATATGTATTACGTATATAGACACACACCCCACAAGCATTTTTTTAGTTCCCCAATTTTCTGATTCTCACTCGGTCCTCTTAACTCCAATACTTGGCAACCATTACCCGCAGTTGACATACCAGTGAAAGAATCGACTCCCAAAGTGGGTTGGGGCAAAAGCAGATATCACAGACAGTCCAAGCAGAACTTTATTATCCGCATCACAATCTAACTGTAGTTCAAAGGTGGAAAGAATTCAAATTCCCGAGGAGAAATCAGAGGGCAAGCTCACAAATGTCAGCCATGTCGAAGGTGGTCAACCCCGCATCTGCGTAGCGGAGCATGGCATCGACGGCCGCGTTCCTATCGATCCTCCCCCACCCTCCACTCGTCTGCCACATTCCATTGACGATCCTGCATATCACCAGCGAGTCGTCGCGACTCTTCACGGTTGTTCGCCTCTCGCTCGCCGTCGCCTGGGCTCCCTCATTGCCGACTGCCTCGCATCGGCACGGATTGGCAACGTTGATGGGTCTCCAAACTCCGTCTTTTCTGGTTCCGAAGGGTGATTGGAGAAGAAAACGGCTGCCACCGAGGGTTGCCGCCATGGTAGGAGCTTGGAGGGCAGCAGGCAAAGCGGCGGTGAACCGATAAGGTTCTCTTGGTTGGAAGACGGAAGGCCAGGAATCGCCGTGGTTTCCAACTTCTCAATTGCCAACGTTGTCTAATAGAGAAGCCTCTTCGGTGTGCGGCTGCTTGGATGCGTAGATCATAAAAAGTTCCCGGGGCGTTTTAAGTTTTGAACTTTTCATCTTCTTTACGTGGGCAGTCAGGCGATGGCGGACGGCATCGAATCACAAGCAAATGAGCTCAAATGCCGTTGACTAAGGTGAGAGGCGTCGGCCATGACCGGATTTACGACGCTCCCGGGCATTGTTTGACTTGCGCTACCCACTCAAGCTTGTCAGTCCTGGTTGTTTTGGAGAAATTTGATTCGACTAACTAAAATCAAGAACAGATACTATACTTGATCTTAGTCACAAACAAAAGAGGCAGCAACAACCGGTCATCCTTTAAGCCCACGTTGAGTGGAAAAAACTTCGCCTGACAAACGGTCGGGAGCTAGACAGCGTAGTTGAGTTAAGCCATAAGTCGATCAGGTCGGGGCTAATTTGTCTTAAGTCGCCATCGCCTTGCCCTCATTTTTGCCCAAGCGAAGGAAACGCAGCGGATAAGGGGTTCGAACCACAGTGGGCAGTGGGCACCTTATCGATTCACCGTCGCCATTGGCCCGCTTCCTTCCTCCCCACACATGGCGGCAAACCTCAGCAGCGGCCATTTTCTTCTCGAATCGCCCCTCCAAACCAGAAAAACCGGAGTTCGGAGACCCACCATGGTGGCGAAACCGTGCCGATGCGAGGCGGTGCGTACCGAAGGCGGTCTGGCGACGGTCAAGAACGGTGACGACTCGCTGGTGATATGCAGGGTGCTTAACGGAATGTGGCAGACAAGCGGAGGGTGGGGGAGGATCGACAGGGATGGAGCAGTCGACGCCATGCTCCGGTATGCTGATGCAGGGCTCACCACCTTCGATATGGCCGACCATTGTGAGATATTCTCTTTTTTTTTTTTTTCTGTTTGCTAGAGTTCAGTTTCTTGCTTCTGCTTCGAATTGTAGGTGAATCCTTTTATGAGCTTGGTAGCGTTATGACTTCCTCTATTTGGGACCGTCGGGATGTTGTGAACGACCACCATGAGTTTCGATTATTTTAACACTACGCAGTGGAAATGATGAAATGGGCTAACTATAAAATAAAATTGCATCTTATTGTTTTGGTGATTCTAACAAATGACAACTTGTGCCGAGTCATTTGTGAATGTCTCTTCAGTCTCCGAAATCGGCGTCGGGACAACTTAATATTACAGAGAAAGCAAGATGAAATTGGCGCGCGTGTATGTTTGTGTGATGGAGAAGTTGTTGGGACACTGGCTAGCATCTAACCTTCAGAAATTTGTCCCTAAAAGGTTTTATAAATGATGTGTTTCAGATGGACCTGCAGAGGATCTGTACGGTATGTTCATTAACAGGGTTCGGCGGGAGAGGCCAGCAGAGTTGCTCAATGAGGTGAAGGGGTAAGTCGCGAAAAACTTGGCCCTTTTGTATTTGCAGAAGCAACGAAGCAAATATTCAGATGCGTTGAGAATCGGTCATATAAGCATCTTAACTGGAAAGGGATGAAAATAACACAGTAATTCGCTAGAAGTTCTTAGTTTTGGTTGAGAGTTTCCATTGCTTTTCTCTTGGCCCATGGTTTAATGGTTAGGAAATGGATATGTTGTGCAGAAGTCAAGTTTGGGAACTGTGGTGTGTGCTTGAGAATTCTTTCACTAAAACCATTTCAGCGTCTTCCTGGTTTGGTTCATGTTTCATTGGTCTGGGTGTCGGTGCAATATAACCCGCAAATACCAACTGTTAATGTCTCACCAACGTGCAACTTCCAACTTGTGCCATTTCCGGGTTTGTGCCTTAAAAAAAAAAAAGAACACTTTTTTGCAATTATACTTGACGGTATAGCTCTTGTTGCAGCATAACCATTGCAATTCAAATTTTCTAATCTAGTTCCGATAAAAAGTAGCTGGCGAGCCTGTGCTGTTTTATAAAGCAATTTACATTGTACAGAGCATGCTTCAGTTCTTCAATGCAAAAATACTAGCTTCCTGAACCTATATTAAAAAGATCCTGTATTTTACAGCCTGACCAAGTGGGTACCTCCTCCTGTTAAAATGACTAGCAGCTACGTTCGAGATAGCATCAATGTTTCTAGAAAGAGAATGGATGTCGCCTGTCTCGACATGCTCCAGTTTCACTGGTATGTTGTTTCCGTCCTGTTGTGGCATGTTTTTTTTACTGTATATGTAACAGGCAAAACATTATTATGACAATTAATGCTTTCTCTGATTGACTTTCGGTTTGTATTGCCTCACCCTTTTTAGCTTTTACCAGGTGGGATTACTCAAATTCTGGATATCTTGACGCATTGAGGCATCTAACAGATCTGAAAGAAGAAGGTTTGTGGTGTTTGCTACATGTATACATCAATATTTTCGTTTACTTCACTGTGTTTCTCCACTTATGCGTATCCTCACTTATTTAGAAGCATATGCTTTTCATGCAGGAAAAATTAAGACTGTAGCGTTGACAAACTTTGATACAGAAAGGTTGCATATAATCCTTGAAAATGGTATCCCGATTGTTAGCAACCAGGTTTAAATATGTACTTTTCTCAATTTTGAAGTTTTCATTGTTACTTCCTATGGAACCCATTGTAGCAAATAATTTAGTATTTGATGCTTCATAGGTACAACATTCTGTTGTTGATTTGCGTCCTCAACAGAGAATGGCCGAGCTTTGTCAGCTTACGGGAGTTAAATTGATAACGTCTCTCTCTCTCGCTCTATCTCTGTGTGTGTGTGTCTGCCTGTCCAAGCGTGTTTGCATCAGCATATGCTTAAATGACATTCCTTTTCCTAATATGTTCTCAATATTTCAAAGTGCAGATATGGGACTGTTATGGGGGGCCTTTTGTCTGAAAAGTTTCTCGACGCCAACATATCAATTCCTTTTGCAGCTCCACCATTAAACACTCCTTCCCTCCAGAAATATAAAAGGGTTCAAATCGTTTCACTGAGAGTGTTTTTAGTATAATTTACTAGAGATCTCTTATTTGTATTTTTATTTTTCGAATTGTTTTGGAAGAAAAAATCAGAAAGGAACTTTGTTTTCTAGGACTTAGACCAGTATACTTTCTGATTCTCTTTTACTTATTCGGTGTCAGTGGGCTCCAAACCTGCCTAAGTTGGGGCCACGTTTCCTAAGCTGACCTGGTTTCCAAGATTCACTGGTGCCAGATTATGCGAGTCGTTCATTTCTGGGGACTTGTAGCGGCCTTTATATGAGTTTGAAGTTGATGTATGTCTATCTTGTAGATGGTAGATGCATGGGGAGGGTGGAGCCTTTTCCAGGTTTTGCTTCAGACGTTGAAGAAAGTGGCCTCGAAACATGGGGTTTCAATTCCAACAGTTGCTGTTAGATACATATTAGACCAGGCATGTGAATCTTCATCCCTTACTAACGGATGTGTTCCATTTCTCTGCTGTCATGGTTTTGGATTTGTGAGATCGAACTGCCAATCCAATCTCTAGACATTATTTGGAGGACATGGGTCTCTGTCAATTGCCAAGTATTGAAAACAAACAGTCATTAAACCAACCTGGTCTACCATCATTTTTTCTACGTTGTAAGATAGCTGCATTGTGTTTCCATTTGCAGCCCTCAGTTGCAGGATCCATGATCGGTGTAAGGCTCGGTCTGTCTCAGCATATAGAAGATTCCCTCGCCATATTTTCTCTGGAGCTAGATGAAGAGGATAAAAGCAGTATAGATTCAGTGTCAAAACAAGGAAGGGATCTACTCCAAATTATTGGCGACTGCGGTGATGAGTATAGACGTGCATAGGTGCCAAAAAAGTACTTCGATCAGAAGATTGGTCTTCTGTGTCGTTGTTGCTACTCTCTTGGTCATCTGTACTGTGGCTGCTAAACTAATCCGCCTCCAATCGTTTGTGCTTATTGGCCCCGTCCACCTGAATATGAAGAAAAGATCAGACATATTCCTGCATCCACATGCCTGACAAGACTTTGAAGTCAGAGTGTTTGTGATGGGTCATTGCCCAAAATTTGTTTCTGTCGGCAATTAGGCGTTTCTTGAGCAACTTCATATATGCTTTTCGTTTAGACTAAAAAGGTGGCTTCGATGTATACAAGTTCAGCTTCATTGGAAAGACCATGTGAAACAGACTTGCAGTAAGTAAGCTTCCCATATGTCACAAATAAATACAGTCCCATCATTCGCCAAAAGATACCGGAGAGCAGAGCAGAGAAGAGGTGTTAACTCGGAAGTGGCAAGTGAGAAAGACAGCGATACAGATCACCCTCTCTCTTGGACCGCCATAAGTCCCAGTGCTCTTCTCCACTTGGCCTGCTCCCGTCAAGTTGACCCTCCATCTCCCTCTCTCAGTATTCGACAAAACTTACGGCCTCCGGCCACCCTCTCTCTTGTCGTGGCATATTATTCACAAGTTCTTGTTGACTTCCGCTTGCTTCCAAACACAATAACTGAACATGTATAATAAGTGCACAAGAGGGCGTTTTATTGCTCGCTCAAAATTTTTAGGGTGTGCTGTTTTGGATAAAATTTTATCACCATCCACAGAATAAATTAAAATTTAAAATTCCAAAAGAAACCCAATAATTTTTACGCAATGCCAAGCGAGTATAGGTTCTAAAGCGGGCCATGATATTAACAACTGGTTTATACATTGTTTAGACAATCCACCAAGTCTCCTATGTCTATGTTGAAGTGTAAAAGAGGGAAAAAAAAAAAGTTACAGCTTTTTCCTTTTTAATTCTTTATCAAAGTTACGAGTTCGACTTCTTAGAAAGTTGTTCACATGCATGGTGCAGCATTGAATTCTTGACTCATTAAGACATTTCATACTATTGAATGCCCCCTAGATGAAAAGGAGAAAAAACATTTTCGAACTTGTGGCTGGTAAAGTCTTTTCCAGCTAATTTTCTCCAATCCATTCTGCAGTGAGGGTCGGGAATGTCCATTGCAGGAGTCCAGTTTGTAGTTTCCTTTACAATTTGGCATGGAGCCAAAAATCTTTTTACAAGAACAGCTATGTCATGAAAAGTAGTTGACCTCTGTATACTAATCGACTAAAGTGTAATTATAACATTTACGGTATAATATTCCTTTTTACCAAAACAGCTATGTTATGAAAAGTAGTTGCATTGCAGAAATAGGCACCTAAGAAGTGTGTCTATATATTTTAGTTACAGGGTTTTGGTTGAAATCAAAATTGAAATCAAAATGACCTGATAAGATCTCTGGGTTAAAAAATATTCGGATGGGCTAGTTTCACCACTTTTGCAAATTAAGAAGTTGTCAGTTGCACCTCTTTTGAGTTTGATGGAAAACAGACTTGTCCTTACATATAACCTTTCATTTTGTTGAAATTAATCAGTGGGTCCTCCCCTACTTCTTGTGTGATGAGTGAAGGCAATTTTGGGTGTTTCTTTTAGTAAGGCTGATCTCTCTCGCTCTACAGAAAGGAACTCGACAAAAACAATGGAGCTTACAAGAACAAACTCAAGTTGCAGAATTGTTGTTCATTGACTAAGAAGTTCACTCTCAAACACCAAAACTCCATTGCTTTCAGAAAGGACTTGTACAACCAACTAGCAACCCAAAGATCTTTTTATTGTTAAACGTTCTATCATGGGTCAATTCAACAAGGGAGATCAAATGAAAAGCTCCTCCCAAATATCCGACCTCTAGCACAAGAAAAAAAGGAAAAAGAAAATATCACATGAATTCTTCTCCGAAGAAACCAAACCACCCTGATTCGTTCTACGCTTCTTCCGTTTTTCCTTCTGGCCTTCTTCGAACCTCTGAGCGACTGAGTCTATAAGACCCTCGTCATTCCCTTCGTTCCCCTTCATAACTCTCCCAATTCCCAAACAAATCCACAGAAAAGAAGGTGAAAGAGAAAATCTCGAAGCAAGAAGAAAAAGAACAAAGCAACTCCTCTTGAAATTGAAACCGAAGAGAAGTTGTGGCTTCGATTCATCTCGTCCGAACAAAAAACACAGACGAAACCGGTGCGGGAGACTCTTCCTCTCCCTCTGGAACTCAAAAAGGCATAGGACCTTCTCTTCCCACGATAAAGCCTTTCCCTCTTCCCTCCTCTCTTTTTTCCAGGAGGTCTCTCTGTGCAATTTTTCATTTCCTTGAAACATTTCCATATGCCGTATGCATAGAGAAATGTTTCAGGAAAATGAGAAATTGCACAAAGAGACCTCTGGAGAAAATAGGTAAAAGAGGGAGGAGGGAAGAGGGAAAGGCTTTATCGTGAGAAGAGGAGGTCGCTCTTATTTCCACAGGCCGAATGCCCTTTTGAGTTTCAGAAGGAGGAAGAGTCCCTCGTGCCGGTTTCGTCTATGTTTTTTGTTCGGACGAGACGGATCGAAGCGTGTGGTTGGAGAGAACCATAGATTAGGGTCCCATTTCCTTTTCACTTCTCTTCGGTTTTAGTTTGAAGATGAGTTGCTTTGTTCTTTTTCTTCTTGCTCAGTGGTTTTCTCTTTCGCGCTGTTTTCTATGGATTTGTTTGGGAGAGCTATGAAGGGGAATGATGGGGTCTTATACTCAGTCGCTGGGAGGTTCAAAGAAGGCGAGAAGGAAAAACAAAATAAGCACCGAGCGAATCGATAGAATCAAGGTGGTTTGGTTTCTTCGGGAAAGAATTCAGGTGATTCTTTTTTTCCTTCTTTTTCTTGTGCTAGAGGTCGGATGTTTAGGAGGAGCTTTTCATTTGGTTTCCCTTATTGAATTGATCCATGATAGAACGTTCAACAACAAAAAGATCTTTGGGTTGCTAGTTGGTTGTGCAAGTCGGGGCAGAAAAGCAGCTGAAAACTAGCCACTTTTCTACAACTCAAAATACTGGCAGATGCTAGTGTCTGCCATTGAACCTGTTCATCCATTCCATCCAAAGACTTTCGTCGGTTCCGCCTCATGCAACAAGAAAAGAAGGGAGGGAAGATTCAACCACACATGGCGCCAACTCTCACCCCCACACTCGCAGGCCTTGAGAATCCAGTGCTTTAGATATATATAATATAACTCAGCCCCCTAAAGTGCCTCTCATGTTAGCAGCCCTATGCAATAAAAATCTTAATGGTAATATAAATATATAAAGTATTTATAGATTTTTCCACCAACTTTAGCTATATATATATATTATATATATATATATATATATAATTTACAGATTTCTCCAATCTAAGTTTGGACTGAAAATCTTCAGTTTTTAACACACCACTTGATACAATGTACATGTACACTCATTTTCTCTTTTAACTAGTCTACAAAGAAGGAAGTGTCAAACAAATTAATAGACTATGTTTGAGAAAATTAAAATAATAACAGTGCATCTATTAATTCCTTAACCAGCTACTCTCCCCAACGTCCCACCCCTAACTTCCAAAAAGACGCAAAATAATATTTATCTTGACTTTAAAAATAAAAAATGAAAAAAAAGCAAGGATTTGTAATTTCTTCTAAAAAACTTTGATCTTTTCAATTAAAAAAAAAGGACTAAAAAGTAAGTAAAGGAGCATCAATGCCTCAGCTTGGCCCCCTTGAATAGACCATCTAGAGTATAAGCTAACATCAATTAGAGGTGCTTTGTTTCCTCTATTCTGCTCAAGTCAACTACACTAAAGTTGTTTGACAATTATGTGTGCCAAAATTAAAATATGGAAAATGTGCAACCTCCACATATTCCATCCAAAGGCTTCCATTACCATCACTAAGACGCAATTTTGAAAAGAATATCTTTTTTTTTTCCTTTTGATTTAGCAAACCACTACCAATGGAGTCAATGTCTCCTTCATATCATCATGTTGTCGCAGTTAGCCTACCGATTAAAAGTAAAAGACTTTAGAAGAAAAAAGAAAGATAAAAAAAGTAACTCAATACTGTTGAAGAAGATGTAAGCTAAATAGACAAGTATTGCTGCATATATATTTTTCCAACCTACAAGTCATTTCTTTGCTATTGAAATGAGAGACCGCGAAGGACAACAAATCATAAACAACTTTTAACAAACAAACATGAGAAAAATGCATCACATGGTTTTAAGTTTGGCCTTTAAGTTCATGTCAACTCTAATATGTGTCCTTAATGTAATCACTTTTTATTCGTTACCACGTTTGTTGTTAAATTCCAATTCAGATGAGGAGGCTCTCACGAGTGAATTTCTTTTATATTTGTTCCTAGATTTTTCTTTTCCAATTTCACATTTTGGGTGCAATTAACCGAAACTTTTCTGGATTCTCAAGTCAACTACCTAAAATCTCATTCCAGTCCCTAAGTTTATATATTTGGTTCCTACCAACCGATCATCTGTTTATAGAGATTATTATTGTTATTATGCATGTAAAGACCATGTGAAACAGACTTGCAGTAAGTACTTGTCATTAACACGGCTGCTAGAGATCGATAAACTTTTTATGGTTAAATCTAAATATCTACTGCATGCACCCTTTAAGAAAAGTGGTTTAGTCATAACCCTGACCGATTAACTCTTCTATCACTGTTGGATCCATAGTTTACTCGACTCATTCGTTGGAATATGAGATTGCAAGCTCTGCTTTTGCAAGCTTGCAAACAGGGGGGGCCCCATCAGATTTTTAAAATTTTAAAATACGTTTTAGTTTAATTTAAATAAAAATTATTAAAATTTATATTTTGGCTTCTATTAAAATTTTGAAATTATAGTTGGGTTCCTACGACTAAAAATTTCTTGCTCCACCCCTACTTACAAAGATCTATATGTTTGTACTACAAAAAACCTGGCAATAAACCTTACTTGTTCTTATCTTTTGAGAAGGCGAAAGAATCAAGTGAGATTTGCCATTTTCACTTGTTCTCTCACGCAACATTACCAGTGGACGTGGGGAACCATTTCATTTGAGAAACACGTGACATTTTGCTTCTGAGAATGATTCCCTCAAAACATAACCTTTGTTGTTCTTTCTGACTATGTGGAAAAACCATGTTCGATCATATGTCAGGTCGACATTCGCACTTCATAGTGGGTTCGAGATCTCCGTTCTGATTAATGTCGACATATTCTTAGCTCTTACACAGTTACACTGTTGAGAATAGTTCTTCCAAAGTGCGTAAACAAATGCCTGATAATGTTCTTCACTTCCTCTGTTCGGTGGATATTTCCTTCTTTGTTCTTTTTCTCGCCTTGGATAAACAAAATCTGAAACGGGAGACAATTACTGCTTCTTCTTTTTGTTGAGAACAGCAAAAGCTGCTAAGAAAAAACCGAGTATTCCGCGTTTAATGCAAGATGATGAGATGAAGGATTCTAGTAACTTGGATAGATGCTATGCCAGAGTCCGATGAAAATGAATCAGGAACAAACCATATACGGGTTCAGTTACTCAGAGTCTGTCATACCCAGTTAAAGATCTGTGTCCATGTCGGGGATGTAAACGGGGACAGTCGATGTTGACTAATAACAGATCCCCAGTATCTACAGACAAAAATCTCATACAAATCTAACTTGTTTGAAACTACAGTTCATACCTCTCTAACTTCTAATCCTATATTGAAATCCGAGTTGAATGAGGCATCGGTTGGAACTCGAAGGAGCTCAGAAGTCAAGATCACACTTGGGGATGAGAAAAGAAGGTGAAGAATTTATAAGGCATGTTTTGAAAGCTGCCTGGCACTTGGTCATAAAATCCATAGTTTGTATGAAAACCAAATTGAATAAATGAATCATTTTTCAAAATTAATTTGCTCAGAACTCTTATGGTTCATTTCCTATATTGTCTTGTCAATTAGAGTTACAATTGTACAGCTTTGCCAGTCCGCCTGGGAGATTAGGAGCTTAATCCCTTGACCATGAAGTTGGATGAGGTCGAATTACCATATTTGAGCATACAAGGTTGTAAAGATCACCTAGACTCCATTTGCGAATTAAGAAACAAAGTGTGACTGAAAAGCCTCATGCACGTAAAGGACATGGAATAGTTTCCTGTTGAAATTTTTACGAGATCTTGACAAGTTTATAATCTGTTGGTTATACTGCTAAAGTAGTTGGATGGTTTGAAATCTCGCATACCAACTCTAGGTGGGGTCTTTACATCTCATGATACTAAACATTGCTACCGATGCAAAATTAGTTGACGAGGAAAGAGAGCACCGCTAAAAGCTTTCATTCAATCAAAAAAGATGGAAACATCAAGACATTGTTACATGAAGGGCAAGGGAGGTCCTACACCCATTCTGCACAAAGGAACCTACCACTTGCTTGATTAACTGGCCAACCTTGAGAAGAATAGGGGAGCCAACGGATGGTTGGAACATTATTGCAATGGATCGCCAACCATGCAGAGATTTTAGTCCTGCAAATTTATGCAGCACCACTGTCACAAACTGGAAACTGAAAATCCGGAATGGGTTGTGTAGAAAGTGGAGAAGTAGGGAAAGATCGTGAAGCAGATGGGCTTGAGACACGAGGGGAAAGGTTCACGAACTCCAAAGCCTGGAACCTCAACTCCCTCGGATAATCCGCTACACATCCAATTCTTGGACCGACACCGCTGCACCATTTGAGAGATAGCTGGTCCCCAAGTTGATATGATTGTGTCTTGCTCTTGGAATTGATTCTCTGCAATATCGCCTTTGGAGGAACCTCTGGTTTGGGACTCCGAAGGCCCCCTGACAAAGTCCTTTCGTAGATGCCTTTGATATTTTCTTGCTCTGTTTGTCTTTCGACAGTTAAAGTCAAATCTGAGATTCGCTCAACCACCTTCTTATTAGGAGGTTTGAGATCAGAAGATTGGTCTTCTGTGTCGTTGCCGCAAGCCTCTTGATCAGCTGCATTTTGGCAGGTGAGCTCCTCCTCATACAATGGTTTGTGCCCATTGCACTCGTCATCGCTCGTTGAGCGCACCTGGATATGAAGAGAAGGTCAGGTGTGCAGATGTCTAGACATTTTGAAGAAAAGTATAATGTTTAAGAGAAATACAAACCTCCACTTCGTCCAGGCTCACACCATTCTCTCTAAGAAATGCCAAGAAGATATCAAGATTCTCATTGGTGGGACGATAGTGCCCGCTATAAGCCGACACTTTCTGAAACAAAAGTCAAATATTCAGCATTAGTTACAATACAAATGTGTGGCACTGCAAAAAAAATGCATTGGTTGAAAAAATTAACCCAGCTATCCGTAATTTGTAGGAAGATACCTAGTCCTTCTGGTTTATTACAACTAACAGATTCTCTTACCACCGATCAAGAAAAACCTGGGGTTATAAGATCTCTCAGTTAAACATTGTGCAGTGCATCAAGCGAAGGCTAATGTTCAAGCATGTGGCGAGTTTATTTGATAAACTCTAAAAAGCTAACGTGGAAAATCTACCACCCATGAAACTTATCAGTTATTACAGGAAATCTAAAATCAGAGCACGTCCATCAATAAAATCTTGATGGGTGAAGAAACGTAGAGAAGATAGTGTTGTTGGCATCAAATAGTCCAACTCTCTTAAAAAAGCTTACAACGATACAACCATTGACTGAAGTTGAAGCATTTCTCGAGATTTCCAGGTAAGTACCTTGAGCACACCATTTTCTGCATCCAACCTTCCTGCCGCTAGAGTGACACCACCAGCAAGAAAGCTGGAGTGATGAAATTCCCCCTTCATTTTCTAGATACAAGCGGATAGAAAAGGTCAGATTAAAGTAGATTGCCAATTTCAGATTTTCTACATCCAAGAAAACAATTTATCCGTGTGAAAGGAGACACAGACTATTAAGATCAATAGGCAACTGCCTTCAGCTACCAATGTCCCTTTTAGCTATAGACGAGGCTTACTCATATCGGGAGATACATAAAAAGCATCTTCAATAATACAAAGCAAATTACAATGTTTTAGAGTCAAGTGTGTGACAAGAAGAACGAGAACACCAGGACATTTTCATAACTAAATCTGAATATAAATAAAGTAGTTTACCACGCCTGCATAGAGCTTCTTATTGGTGCACATGACAAAGATCCATTTCGCACGAGGGTGACCTTGACCTATTGTTGTGTCAAGAAGCTCTCCACTTTTCACATGTACGATTTTTCCATCCCTGGGTGAATATTCATAGAGCTCCCTCTCTCGCTGAGATAGCACACAGATAGAGATTGTACATGTAAGCCAATTTAAGAAACGCAATAACTTAAAAAAAGTAGCAAACTTCATGTTTCCATGCCAAATGTTAGTAGCAGGAAACTCTGTAATAAGCACAGTAGCATCATCTGTTGACAGAAATTCACAGCCATATTCCGTAAAACTCCAGAAGAATGTGACCCTAATAACAGCAAGCATTTACTAATTTGAGATTAAAAAACGATAATGACAGACGTACAGAATCATGAGGTTGATTCGTTAAAGCCAAAGAGCTCATGATTTAATCTCCAGAGTAAGGAATCACATTCAGTTATGAAGCCTCAACTTTCAAGAACATCTACTCAAGAACTTAAAAACCACCTCATACCAGAAAAACATACAGCCTCATTTCTCCCTTCCTTTTTAAACATATCCTATACCACACAGTTTTTTACTAATCAAATTTTAACCACATTTTACTAATGTTTCAATCCTTCCTGGAGTAATTTTAGAATTCTTGAACCCAAATTAGATCTGTACTTCAATCCAATGTAACAATTGGAACACAGACTTACAGGACCCAGGTATCTGACACATTGTTTCTTGAGTGATGCCCTTCTGCATTCTTTTATATCGACATTTCTACCTCCTCCTACGTCCAGCCTGCACAAGAACAAATAAAATTGATAAATAAAGTATCCAAAAAAGTCATCAACTTTCACATAACATCTTTGAGTTGAAATTACTTATAAATTTATAATAGTTACGCAGGAGAGAACTCTCCAAAGCACCTTTAACATGTTAACAGCGATTAGTATATGAAAAATAATCTTAACTATTCATGGGTATTGATCACACGTGCCATTTGCTACTTGCAGGACATATTTGATTGCTTCCTTAATGAAATCTAAAGAAACTGAAGGATATAGAAAGAAAAGCAAAACAAATATGTACTGCAGGAGTAAAAAGTTAAGGGTCATCACTGTGGTAGTGTAATATGGTGCACTCACAACATAAATGATAACTTAGCATGGCATGCAGCAGAGCTAAAGGAGATATGCTGCATCTGCTGATGCATGCAAAGCTGAGCATGCACACAAAACACAAGGTTTTTTCCTTGTTCTGTATCGTTCTGTAAAACACTAGAAACAATCTACTGCTGTCACATCCCCCCTGGGCCCCTACACCACTTCTCCTCCAACGTTATAGATGAAAAAGAAATAAATAGTGCCCAGAGCTAAGTTGACAAGACGTAGATCTACATGTATATATTTTGAAGTAAATCATTATAAGCAAAAAAAGGTTCAAGATGAAGCAGCAATGAAGAAGAGTTCTTTCAGATGCTCAGGCGGTAATAGAAATAAAACAATGTAGGTGCAAAATAGCAGCTGGTATATGTAACAGAGCACATGCACTTGATCAGAGAAATATTTTTCACAAGTCATCCATAATGCCAAGTTTATAGAAATTTCAGGTGCTTACCAGTAGAAGAAAGGTTCACCCGATTCATTTTTACACCACTCATCATAATAGTAATGCAAATTATGTCCGTAACGATGACGAGGATCAACCTGAGTAAAATAAAAAATTGCTTACCAATTTAAATTCTCTAATTGCAATTTGCTTATATCTCTGCATCATTACAATATGAAAAGGGGGAAAAAACATAACAGACTTACAGCCTCAATCCAATGCTGGAATGCCAATTTCCGAGCTTTGGCATCTTTGGATAGACCTTTTCCAACCTGTAGGAAACTTTCCTTTAAATATGTTGAACCCCAAAAAGCAAAAGGAAAGGGAAAAGAAGAAACAAAGTAAAAAGGTACAACCTGTAACACCCCAAGAGTTTAGTTCCGTATCGAAGATTGTGAGGGATCTTCAAGGGCTTATAAAGGGAGGCTTTAATGAGGTGATTGTCCTGGTTTCTAGCCTTTTAGGATTGGAACCGAAACTGCTAGGGGACGGGTTGGGATCCGTCAAACCAGGGACCCGAGCCCAGGAGTGGGTCGGGTTGTTATAGTGGTATCAGAACCGGTTCAACACTCGGACCTGGGGTCCCACACGCGCGGACGCGTGTGCTTTAAGGGGGGTGGATTGTAACACCCCAAGAGCTTAGTCCTGTATCGAAGATTGTGAGGGATTTTCAAGGGCTTATAAAGGGAGGCTTTAATGAGGTGATTGTCCTGATTCCTAGCCTTTTGGAATTGAAACCGAAATTGCTAGGGAACGGGTTGGGATCCGTCAAACCAAGAGCCCGAGCACAGGAGTGGGTCGGGTTGTTGTACAACCACTATTTCTTCCCTGTGCTCCCATACGTTAATATTGATACGCGTTGAAACTTGAAAATGAATATACACAAGTCAAAACTCAAAAGAATCAGAAAGAAATCTCCTAGACACAAATAGACCACTCCCGAGAGGTACAGAGAGAGAAAACAGGGAGAGACATCTGTGGCGCCAATCTTTGGAATTGATTTAGCATCAAATCTGGTAATTTCTCTAGCGCGTGAGCGATACATAGCATAAAAACAATAAGATTGAATTCGAAGTCACTGTTTAGTAAATCAACTTTGAAATCAATATTCCAATGAAACAGTTTTTTCAGGCAGCCAGTGAGCAGGGTTAATGAGTTGCTGCACTGATCATCTCGGCTAATTTTCAGGTACTACCCAAAAGGACCACCAAAGGACGAAAAAGTCGCAGCAAAAGCACCAAAAAAACCAGACCTTCGATGCGTTTCCGCTAACTCGACTCCATTTGGCAGCAGGGGCTTCCGGCTTGCAATAATTGAAGAAGGAGATCGTGCTGTGGTTTAGGCGGGCGAAATCGATGGCCTGCCACCTGAAAATTTGAACATCTTGTTTAAAATGTCCGAACGAAATGAAATGAAAGAGTGGACAAGAAAGGGGATGTGGGAGCCGAGTGAAGAAGGTTGAAAGAGAAGGGAGGCATGAGGAAAGAGAAACCCAACCATAGCACTTCGGCGACGACAGCGGAGTCAGCAAGCTGACGTCTGGTCCGATAACTCCTGTAGACCTTCTGGACCTTCAATGCCGCAGCGTCCATGGGCCTCCCTTCCGCATTCATTGGAGCGGATGACGGGCTGCTGAGGTCGGAAGGCAGCTGGAAGTTTTGGGAGGAAATAGGATGGAAGTCCAGGTTATGACACGGCGATATAATCTCCATTCTTTCCCTTCTCGTGAACAGAAAGGTGGGTGGTTCTACACACAGGGAGATCGAGATCAAAGGGTTGGTAGGGAGATTTCTCGCTTTGTGTTCGTCCGTTTCAGATAACTCCCTGAGAGATAGAGAGAGAGAGAGCTAAGGGATGTGAAGCAGATTTCTTGCTTTCTATTCTTCCCGCAGGCTCTTCAGAAAACTGAGAGAGACCGCAAATAAGAAGCAGTTAAATGCCAAATTTATAGATTCTCAATGAAAATGTAGGATGTAGAATGGGAGAAGAGAGAGACACAGCGAGAGAGAGAGAGAGAGAGAGTCTGGTCAAAACTGTCGCCCCACGATTTTCTTTCCTGGTTTTGTTAAGCTGTTTTCATCTTTCTGTACCTTCGTGGAAGATCAGCCAGCAGCTCACAGAGAAAGAGAGAGAGAGAGAACGGCAGAAGGGTGGGAGGTGAACATTTCTTGCCACGGATTATTGTCCAGACTCTGTCCTCTTACCGCCACAAAAAAGGTAAAGTTTCCATATATCACGAATAAATACAGTCCCATCATTGGCCAAAAGAAACCGGAGAGCAGAGCAGAGAAGAGGCATTAACTCGGAAGTGGCAGGTGAGAAAGACAGTGATACAGATCACCCCTGTCCTGGACCGCCGTGCTCTTCTCCACTTGTGGCGATTCCCTTCAAGTTGACCCTCCATCTCCCTCTCTCAGTATTCGACAAAACTTATGGCCTCCGGCCACCCTCTCTCATGCACTACCGGCACCTTCCACGACGCCATCAAGATCGTGAAATTCGTGGCATTATTCACGATTTCTTGTTGACTTCCGCTTGCTTCCAAACATGTATAATAAGCTCACAAGAGGGCTTTTTATTGCTCGCACAAAATTTTTGGGGTGTGCTGTTTTGGATAAAATTTTATCACCATCCACAGAATAATTTAAAATTTAAATTTCCAAAAGAAACCCAATAATTTTTACCAAGCGAGTATACTGAGAAGCATGTCCATTGCATTGCAGGAGTCCAGTTTGTAGTTTCCTTTACAATTTGGCATATTTCCGAAATAGACGATCATGTAATTTTCGTTTACATGCGAAATGTTGAAAATCACAAAACAAATGCTACTGCATTCGGGGAAAAAAAGAAAAGAAAAAGGTCTGATACACTGATCAGGACATGCTTGATTGTCCAGGGAGTAGATTCGGGTACATTAAACCTACAGCGTTGTTCGTGAGTTTATAGTACAAACTCCTTGTTTTCCCAACTTAACTAAGCTTGTTCCAACATGCTTGTAGGAAAAGTTCCGAGTTGAACAAATGAAACTATACTTCTTTTCTCATCACAAGGCGACGAATACAAATAAGAGCATTATCATTATGCTTTTACTCACCAATTTGAGATATCACATGACTTTTTTAATTATTTTATCAAATTATGTAGTTTTGTCATTATCAATACATTAATCACCTTGTCAGGAGCGTGAAGTCCACGTCACAAGTTGTATTAAAATTGTGATAACGGTAAACAAGGCTTTGTCTCATTCTGCGGGTAAACTTTTGGGGAGTGTTGATAATCTTATGTTGATCAATGATCCTCAACTTAAACAAAGTTTTTCCTCCTACTTTTTTATGCTTTTTTATTCTCATGGGCAGCCAAGTTCTAGTTTTGAGACTGCGCGAAAGAGAGGAATGGTATCACATCATGAAAATCTCAAAAAGCTGATTTTCGAAACTGGGGAGCGAAACCTTTGGACTAGACTAGGTTTTTAAACATGTAGGTTGGGTTTGATTTCATAACAGTTGAAATCAGACTGAGATCTGCGGCAATCAAACGCAGCCGTAGTAAGACATTTTGTAGTGACAGAAAGGTGGTACTAACATAGAATCAGCCATTTAACGAAAGAAAGGGTAGCAAAAGCATAAAGCTCTTTACCTGTTCCTGAAATCTGTATTACTGCATTTTATTACGTTACTGTGAGTTTCAATTGTTAAGAACAGATGTTCTAAAGATCGATGCAATGGAGACTTAATTAATATGATACGAGGAATATGATGTAGGTAGCTAGATGCATTGGTCGAACGCACGCTTAAGCAATTGAGATGGAAAATGTCGGTTGGTAGCACAACTTACTCATCATCATCTGAAATTAAATATTACACATGAATCAATTTACGTCTAAGCTCAAGCGAGCCTGAGTTCAGCGTGGTCTGCAAACTTATGTAGGAAGAACATTTATTTTCTCTTCAAAATTGCGTCCTAGTGATGATACTGGAAGCCTTTGATGGAACAGGTGGAGGCTTTTTAGCCAACCACTAACTCTATCTGCCATTATCTATATTTTAGCACCACCGTCGGCACAAGCAACTTTAGTTTTTGAACAAGTGTACATCACTTGAGCCCACCCACCAGAAAAATGCACACGCCGGAGCTTATGACATTCGTGGTCTATTATAAAGCACAAGGTGACTTGAGGCAATGACCCCCCTTACTTATTTTCAGTCTAAAAAGTTGAGAGTTAAAAAAACCGAACTTTTGGGGAAGGAATTAGAAATACCCACTCTTTTTGTCTTCATTTTTTTTTTTCTTAAAGCACAAATAAGTTTTGTTTTGTGCCTTTAGTAGTGTGGGTGGGCTGCTTGAGAGAGATTGGTGTGAGAATTAAATAGAGCCAATTAAACGTTCCCATTTTCGGATGCAGCATGTGCTATTAATTTCTTCAGCAGTTGTCAAGTAATAGAACAACAGAGAAGATGTATATGAAAGTGGAAATCATAAATGCCAACCACGGAGGAAGTTTTATGAGGATGAGTGCATTTATTGGTTTTTATGAAAGCAATGGACAGGCTAACCTCTCCAACAACAGTGGCACGCACGAATATATTAAATCAAACCACCAGGGTCTGCCGAGAGAGTGAATGCTTTTTGTTTCCATATAAGATATAGTATTGGTAGGGTCATTTTAAAAGGTTTGCAAGAAATATATAAAAATTCGAATAAAAATATGTAAAATTCAAAAACATAAAAAATTAAAAAAATGTAAATTTCGAAGAAAGCATGCAAAATTCCACAAATGGGTTAGGTAGGTGTGTTCACATGGTTACGCCGGCCTTCCAGCCGTGTCAGTGTTACTTAGATTGCATTTTTTCTAAATTCTAGATTGACTGGCCGGTCCTATTCTTTACTATAATTTAACACAACCACTATTATAAAAGAGAACGAATCTGTAGAGAGAGAGAGAGGAAGAGAGATGTTCTTACTTCTTAATTTATAATAAAATTGTGGTTGGAGCCTGAAGGTGAGTCAAGAAAAGCCCATGTGGAAAAAAACTCTTCTCTCTAAAACTGATGATAAAGTGTTGACCTTGACTCAAAAATTTGTCCACCTTGGTTCAAATTTGGCTGTTGAAGGAGGAAGTGTGTAGGCACAAACAAGCTGCTGCATTCGCCTCGTAATTTCCCTAGAGAAAGGGAGAGAGCCATGTGAGCCCTCCTTCCCTTTCAATGGACCAACGTAGGTACGACAAACAGCTAGCGGTCAGGCGGTTGATCCAAAATAAATAATAGACCGAACCACGAACCTTGTCTTTTATAATTATATTTTCTTAACTAGTGCCCATCAGCTGATTTTACCCCTTCATCCAACTTCTAATTGCTTTTGCTTAGCCCAAAGTAGATATGCCGATTGGCATATAGATGGTGCAGGGGCGGCCTCACCAGATTGGTTCATGGTCAATGAAAATTTTGTTAACCATGTATTTAATGCTTTATAGAAATAAAAATTTGGCTTCGCTTTTGCTCTTGTTGGTGTGTTGTCAGTTTGATTCCTATAGGTACTACTACTGACCTTCTGCAATCACATAGCAACAATCGGTCGTCATCAAAGGAAAGCTTCGTAACTAGAAAATAATTAATGTGATGACGAAAGTCCGTTTGATTACTTTCATTTGGAAAACATGCTTGGATCCACATCTCTCACCAAACAAAGTTTTGTTTATTTTTTTTCCCACCTAATCTTGTACAATGCACGCTTAGCTAGCTCATTATAATGCAATTATAAATGAGATCAGATGAGAGATAAATCTACAGATGAGGATTGTATATTCAGGTGAGATCAACATTAGGGCCCGTGTGATGGCCCTGGATTTTACTGTAAATCAGGGAGATTTACATAATTTTTTGTAAATTTAGATAATGTTTGCAAGGAAGACAATAAGGGGGCATGGAAGGGTGATATGAACGATCAAATGATTCTGATTAGTTTGGTTTTGTTCTTGTTATGTGTTGCATACAATTTATTTTATGAATCCTAAATTGTCCACAGGTTGCATGCAAGTTGCCCATTTGCAGAGTTATGTTATGTATTGTAGAGCTGTTCACTGTTTTCTTTAAGCAATAACGCAACGGTCACGTTAAATTGATTTTTTCAGGAAGCAAATAATAATTTACATACGGTCATTTCATTTTTTTTAAAGTGTAGAATTCATCTTACGTATCCAGAAAGTATGTACACATTTGACGTAAATTTAGTAAAAAATTTAAGATCACGTCTATATAATTAGCAATAATATTATTCGCCGTAGAAACTTTTGCTGGTCATCCATATACCACAGAAGATTTTGACGGTCAATGGTCCATACTTCCTGTAGACCGAAGCGTGGTCTACAAAAAATGATATTTATTCAGAACACAATATATTAAAGTCAGGCAAACCCATTGCTTGTTTTTAAGTTATTAGATCGGTCTAGCTAGGATATTACTTGTCTAGTACGTAACATTCATTTGAAGGAGCAAACTCAGTTAAGAAAAAGAAAAAGTATATGTGACATTTATGTCAACTTCGCATCAACTTGTCTCATCAAGGACTTGAATCAGCGACCTTAGTAGCTCGTCACGGGGAGGAATTTTCAATAGTGTGTTGCAAGTACTCAATGTGCAAGGACTCGGGTTACAGATGCCAACTTAAATTAGTCAGTATGATCAATGACCAAGTCACAATATGGATGGAGGAGGAGCGCTGAGGCCAGGTAAAGTAAAAGTAAAAGTAAAAGCAAGGTCACAACTAAAAAAAATTTTGTTGCAGGGGGCTTTTTTTTTTTAATTTTTATATAAGTTAAACTAAAATTTTCTGTGCCGATCAATATCATGGATGGGGGAAGAAGACTGTCCTTATCTCAGGCCTCTTGCTGGTCCAGGCGACTTTGAGGAATTGTGGATGCTGATTGTGACATCGGTGGGTCTGTATCCATCTGTATTGCATTATTAGGTTTGGATCAATAATTTAAAATAGATTCAAGATAAGATTGTACCGGATAACAATTGGGGGAGATGCATGGGACTATGATCGCGTCGTTGGATCCAAACTAAGACAGAAGATCACCTTCATGAGTTTTGGATTTGCATTAAAAGGCAAAACATGATCTGATTGTTAGAAGGGTGGGATTTGGGTTTGCAAGTTTGTCTACCAAAGGCGACTAAATAAGTTTGGTTTCACTCTGATTTAGACCCAAACTGATAGTGAAGATTGCAGATGGCTCTGCAAACCATCCTTAATAGAGAAACGGATACGTTTTGCCTTTCCAGTTTCAACTAATTCTTAGGCAGAATGTAATGTATCCTTTCTCTATTAAAGATACGTTTTGCCTAAGAATCAATTAAAACTAGAAAGGCAAAACGTATCCTTAGGAACCACATGGTGAATGTCCACTAGGTTTCTACTTAGATATTCAAAAATGATTTTGAAAATATTAGCTTGTTGAATCTTGGTGCTTATTGAAGTTAAAAAAATAGGTTAGTTATAGCCAACATTCGTATATTGGACGTACATGAATTTTATACCAATTCTGTACTTCTTGTCTTTGTTACTTGAAACAGAAATTGTTATTTTTATCTTATCAAACACGTAAGTGATATGGGTTCCGTATATAGATAAGTCTAATGAGGAAGAGGAAACTTCCGGAGACTGCAATGAAAGAAAAAAAAAAAAAAAGAACGTTATGAGCTTTCAGTATTAATGCGGAAAGAACATTCTGGCGTGATGGGTAAAATTGTTCTTTTTCGTCGCCATCACACTCATGGGACAACAACGGAGGAGACAAACAATAAAATCCAAATCGGGGGACAGAAGCCTAATTTTTCTTTTCCAAAAGAACACGAGACTAATGTGCGCTGACATCCATTTGCACGTCCGGATGTGGATCGAGATTGATGAGAGTGTTTGCATGCACTGGCAACTTATCCGAGACAGGTTGCACTGAATAGCTTATTTCAGATAAAATATCCCACCAGAAAAACTAGAACAGGTTCTCAGTGGACAATCCTACTTGATAAAAGGTAGCATCCCAAAAAATTTTACATGAAGGCGACAAACTGCGTTTCTTCTAGAATTTTCTGAATTGGAACATGGATTGCATTCGACTTTCTTTTCTATTAGAGAAGCATTAATGTATTTTACTGCCTGACAGGCCAAGTGATTGTTAAATCACCGAATCTTTATTCATGAAAATATATCATAAGAACATCCTGATACCAAAATTAATGGTTTAGAGCACCAGCCTATTTCAGAAATTTGTCTTGTCATAACCAATGTGTTTTTTCAATTCATGGAACCTTATTTTATTTCCTCGCAGACAACAAGTTCTAAAATCATATACTTTTAACTGAAACGTAGGTATCTTATCCTCACAAAATCAATTAAATTTTCATATTTTTAAACCTCAAAGACATGGGGTCTGATTGAAATGATGCGACCTCAACGTATGATCATAGATACTCGGGGAGCTCATGGAACCCACTAAAGAAAAAGCATGAATGAACAACTACTCCCTTTAAACACCCTATAAATAAGCGAATTATAGAGAAAGAGGGGAAGAAACAGACAGTGTAGCTACTTTCTAATGTCCTTGCCTTCCTAGCCAGCCTGCTCGGTCAAACCAAGCAATGACTACAGCGACATAACTCAGTCTGGTCAAACCTAGCCAACATCTCGATCCGTACCAATAATATTTGATCAGGATAGTCCTATCTCATTTTTGCATCCAAGTGTATTGGAGTACTGGCTGGCCAAAAATAAAGTTCAATGTACATATAAATCAAAATGACTTAATTAGTTATATCTTGAAACTTGAAAGGTTGTTTGGCAACAGAAATACTTTGTCAATGTCTCGTGAATCTGTCCGAACGAATGAGTAAGTTCATGTTTAATTATCCCATGAACCTGATTCATTCGTTGAGACACATTCATGAGACATTTACAATGTATCTTTATTGCCAAATGACCCTTGACGAAGACGTTGAGATCTACTAGCTTGAACATTGACCTTAAAAATGCCTGAATCTCAACTAGTCGATCATCAACTCATAAAAAAAAAAACAAACTGGGTTAACTCTTTTTTTTCTCCCTCTCTTAATCCATACTCGGCAATTGTGATTTGCTTCAACTAATTCCAATCAGCATTTGTGTTGTATGAACTTAATTTATTTTTTCTTTTTAATTTTGAATTCTATCTGACAAACAAGAATTCTTTCATACATCACTAATAACGTGAATCATTTTTCTTTGTTTTTTGCATTGATGAGGAGAGAATGAATAAGAACGACCAAAAGCATGTGATCTGTTTTGGGGTGATTATGACATTACACCTTTGCTTTGACCACTACATTTTTGAAGTTGTACGATTTTTTTAGGCGCCTCTCGCCACTGGAGACAAATAGATCACGAGTTATATAACCAAAATGTGTGACATGTGATTCCTTCGCAAACATCTTTATGAAAGTAAGGCTCTCATGCATGTGACTATTGATGGCGATTTGACCGTATGAGGCTTGTGACTCTGTTACCAGCAATCACCGGTTTGAAGATGTTAACCTAACAGAAGAAATTCAGTGTCCTAACAGAAATAGAAAGTATATTGGATTTTCTAGGGTGCACCATCTTCTATATTTTGATTTTTTACATGCATAATAATAATTATAATCTCTATAAACAAATGATCGGTTGGTAGGAGCTAGATACATAAACTTAAGAGGATGGAATGAGATTTTTGGTAGTTGGCCTAAGAATCCAGAAAAGTTTTGGTTAATTGCACACAAAATGTCAAATTTGAAAAGAAAAATCTGGGAGCACACGTGAAATAAATCCACTCATGATAGCCTCTTCATTTGAATTGGAATTTGACAACAAACGTGGTAACAAATAAAAAGTGATTACATTGCGGACACATATTAGAGCTGTCGGTAACTTAAAGGCCAACCTTAAAACCATGTGGTGCATTTTTCTCATGTTTGTTTGTTGAAAGTACTTTATGATTTTTTGTCCTTCACACTCTCTCATTTCAATAGCAAAAAAATAAATTGTAGGTTGGAAAATATACAATGAGTAATACTTGTTTGTCTAGATTACCTATTCTTCAACAGTGTTGAGTTGCCCTTTTTATTCTTTTTTTTTCTTCTAAAGTCTTTTACTTTTAATTGTAGGCTGACTGCGACAACTTGATGATATGAATGAGACATCGACTCCATCGGTAGTGGCTTGCTAAATTAAACGGAAAAAAAAGGCATTCTTTTTCATATTTTAATTCTGACACACATAATTGTTGTTAGGCAACTTTAGTTTACCGTGTAGTTTACTTGAGCAAAATAAAAGAAAAAAAGCAGCTCTAATTGAAGTTAGCTTATAGTCTAGATGGTCTATTAAGGAGGCCAAAATGAGGCATTGATGCTCATTTACTTACTTTTTAGTTTAATTTTTTTTATTGAAAAGATCAAAGTTTTTGGGAGGAAATTACAAATCCCCACTCTCCTTTTTTATTTTTTATTTTTAAAGTCAAGATTGCTTCTTTTTGGAAGTTGGGGGCTGGCCAATGGGGAGAGTGGTTAGTTGAAGAATTAATAGATACACTATTATTATTTCAATTTTCTAAAGCATGGTCTATTAATTTGTTTGACACTTGCCTTTTTGTATATTAGTCAAAAAGAGAAAATGAGTGTACATGTATATTGTATCGAGTGGTGTGCTGAGGACCAAAGATTTTCAGTCCAAACTTAGATTGGTGAAATCTGTAAATTCTATATAGATAAAAGATTTTCAATTGAGAAATCTGTAAATTATATATATATATATAGCACTAGATTCTCAAGGCCATCCCACCTCATTAACACAGCAAAAAAAAAAAAAAAAAAAGGGCTGAAGTATGTATCATCCCAGGGGCGACTTTTTGGGTAGCATATTAAAACGTGTTTTAAACAAAATATTATCTATATAATATGTTTATAACACTAATTTAACATAAATCATGTTTTAGTCCAGGTCATCCTTGTAAAAAATTGATCTTTATACGATCAAAATATTGATGTTGTAAGGGCGGTTCATTTTTAAACTATTAAAAAAACATTATTTAACTAAGAAAACAACTAACTTAATATCTGGAATTGCTTGAGGCATCACCAGGGGCGGAGGGAGGGGGGCCGCCTGTGCCATGGCCCTACCATAGCGCTTGGAAAAAAGATATATATTTAAATAATAAAATTTTTTTAGTTTGGCTCAACCCGCCTTGATTTGTTGGCCCTACCCTGTTTCGCCGGCCCCTTCCTCTCTCTTGCCTCGTGTCCTTTCTGTCGCTTGCTCCATGAGTCCCTGCCACTCTGGCCCACAACGCAGGCCATTGCTGGCCCCACCCTCTCTCTCATGCCCTCTCTCTCGCACCCAATTTCTCGCTCGCTCCCAGTCCCTCTGGCCCATAGTGCAGGCGAGCGCCGGCCTCACCCTCTCTCTTGTGTGCTGTCTCTCACTCACTTGCTCCTTCCCTGCGCTACTGGGGTGGAGGGAGGTGGGGCCCGCTTGGGCCATGGCCGTACACCAAAGCATGGAAAAAAAATTATATTTAAAAAAATAAAAAAAAATAGTTTGGCCCGGCATGCCTCGATGTGTTGGTCTTACCCTGTTCAGGCATATCGTGCTTTGTGGTAATGACACAAGCAATTATTAAATGTATCGTAGGACAAGTCGCGTTTCACATTCATGAAGTGGACAATTATATACGACACATGTTCACTTCTACTATATTGTGGTTTGCAAATATTATCTAAAATGTATAAATATATATATATATATATATATATATATATATATATATATATATATAATATAATAAAGACCGTTTGACTGCTCCTGAAAAAAATACTGGCTCCGTCCTTAGGCATCACCCTTGTTGCCGGCTGAGTTCTCGGCTGGGCCGGCGTGGGGAAGAGGGGAGAAGAAGTTTGAACATCCCAGTCTTTTGGATTGATGAGTGTGCAGCCTAATTCCTGGTTGCTATTATTGAAAGATTCAAAGTTTGGTGGGTGTTGCATATTCTGAGCAGAGGTGTGGTCTATTTGGTCTCTGGAAAGCTCTGCTAAGGAGCAAGTGCAAGAGAGCAAGCAGCATTGTCCAATTGGTAGTTGGCAGTCCATCCCATGGCTTCCTGATCATCAATCTGAAAAGGCTTCGATGAAGAAGGTGTCCTTCCATCTCTGTGATATTATTGCTCACGGTACTGCTAGTCATATCTGCTGCAGATTGGAGGAGATACTGAAGTCTTGCCATGTTAGCGGCCTGTGCTTGCAGCCTGGCAGCATGGGATGATTAACCGTCAGATTGGGCAAGGCAAGCAGCTGGGAGTGGTTGTTGAAAAGATCCGTCCTCGGGCGGTGAGTCATCGGATCAAAGCCCATCTGGATGAGCTTCTTCTTCTCCAGAAGTTCTTGGTCTCATTGTCTGTCCGTCCTGGTAGGTGAGTTGCAATGGCTGACCACCTACAAAAGCAAGAACGTATACTATTAAAATCGATCTACATGCTGGAAAAAATCGTTAAATTGCTTCTGCATATTAACCATTAGTGCTTTTGGTTTACATTTTATTTAAGTAACAATCAATAAAAAAAAATTAGCAACCGTAAGAGCAGTGAAGTTGGACTTGAGTGTGAGACAGGATATCAGGATAGTTTGTTCTGCAGGACGTGAAAAGAGTGTGGACCGTGCCCATCCCAGCCGTACACGTGTAAGCCAGATGACGCGTCAATATCGCGACGGCGAGATCGCGAGGACGGAGGAGGTACGATCGATCGCACTGCCGATAAATTATCTGCCTCTTCCTTCCCTCCCCTTTCAGGTAGTCACAGAGAATAAACAAAAATGTGGCATCAGTTAGTTCAGTGGTTAGCTAAAAGAATATGTGGGGGTGAAATTATGCCACAGTTGCATGGACATGAGAAGGGCATAAATATGGCGGCTTCCTTGTTGGTTTTGGAGATACAGCAGGAGGCTTCTTGCATGTCGTAGAGAATGTCGTAGAGAAGAAGAAGAAGAATTAGAGAGAGAGAGATCAGAATGGGCCGGTCACCCTGTTGTGATGAAAGTGGCCTGAGGAAGGGGCCATGGACACCCGATGAGGATAGCAAGTTGATCGATTACATTCAGAAGCACGGGCATGGGAGTTGGAGGGCACTCCCCAAACATGCAGGTACTTCCTGCTCTCTCTTTCCATCGTTCTGTGGTCGCACTGTGTTCTTTTCTCATCCATCCACCAGGAAGCCTCCTGCTTCGCCTTGCAGGAGGTTTCCATAAGAGAATTGATCAAATTGAAGATAAGAAGAGACATCCATGTCGTCCAAGTTTTCTTATGAGATTATCCGGTTCTTCTTCTTGTTTAATTTGACGGGGCTCAACAGATGTGGAAAGAGTTGCAGGTTGAGATGGACAAACTACTTGAGGCCTGATATCAAGAGTGGAAAGTTCTCCCAAGAGGAAGATCAAACTATCCTGATATCCTGTTTAAAACTGAATTGACAGGGCATGGTGAGATGAACTATAGTTTGTTCTTCCTCTTGGGAGAACTTTCCACTCTTGATATCAGGCCTCAAGTAGTTTGTCCATCTCAACCTGCAACTCTTTCCACATCTGTTGAGCCCCGTCAAATTAAACAAGAAAAAGAACTCAATAATCTCATAAGAAAACTTGGACGACTTGGATGTCTCTTCCTATCTTCAATTTGAACAATTCTCTTATGGAAACCTCCTGCAAGGCGAAGCAGGAGGCTTCCTGGTGGATGAGGAGAAGAGAACACAGTGCAACCACAGAACGATGGAAAGAGAGAGCAGGAAGCTCCTGCATGTTTGGGGGGTGCCCTCCAACTCCCATGCCCGTGCTTCTGAATGTAATCGATCAACTTGCTATCCTCCTCAGGTGTCCATGGCCCCTTGTTCAGGCCACTCTCATCACAACAGGGTGACCTGCCCATTCTGATATCTCTCTCTCTCTCTCTCTCTCTCTCTCTCATTCTTCTTCTCTACCACATGCAACCAACAATGTCTTTTTTATAAATGATCATCGATTTTTCATCGCTTTCCTTCTAGAATAGAAATCTCGAAATTCTACGTTTATACGGGGGTATGCAAACAAGGAAATGTTGAGAAATGTAGCCGCCTTTTACTATTTTAGTGCTAAATTTATTGTAACTTCTTCCGTCCGAATTGTAGTAACTTTATTGTCATTGCGGAAATGAAAAATCGAAATATATAATGATGTTTAAAAAGCTACAAACTTTCTCCTCTTGCCATTACTCGAAATGAAAAAAACGCGAACAAACTTTCTTTTTGCTGGCCTTCTTTTCATTTCGAGTAAATGGCAGTTCCTCTTCCGTTTTAATGGTCCCTGTTTCGTCACCCATAAGTACGCTACAGTGTCCTCTTTTTCAACTACACCTACCTCCTGTGCTTATTCACAAATGTGGTATTGACACCCTTTCTATGAGGAGAATAGTTACACTACTCAAGTTAGACGAGCAGGAAACTAGCTAACTCAGACCCATCCATCAACTGGCTAACCGCTAGTGTTTGCCATTGAACCAGTCCATCCATTCCAAGGAATTCTGTCGGTTCCGCCTCAGCCCTGGATGGCCCTAGAATCCAGTGCTTTATATATATATATATATATATATATATATATATATATATATATATATATATATATATATATATATATAGTTTACTGATTTCTCCAATCAAGTTTAGGTTGAAAATCTTTTTACATATAGAATTTACATATTTCTCCAATCTAAGTTTGGATTAAAAACCTTCCGTCATAAGCACACCACTCGATACAATGTACATGTACTGTTGTACACTCATTTTTTCTTTTTGACTAGTGTACAAAAAAGGCAAGTATCAAACAAATTAATAAACCTTGCTTGAGAAAATTGAAATAATAACAGTGCATATGCTAATTCTCCAACCAGCCACTGTCATAGCGGCCTACCCCCAACTTCCAAAAAGACGCAAAATAAAATTTATCTTGACTTTAAAAACAAAAAATGAAAAGAGAGAGCAGAGATTTCTAATTTCTTCCCAAAAACTTGGATCCTTTCACTCAGAATTTTAGATTAAAAGTAAGCAAAGGAGCATCAATGCCTCAGCTTGGCCCCTTCAATAGACCATATAGACTATAAGCTAAAATCAATTAGAGGTACTTTTTTTTCTCTATTTTGCTCAAGTAAACTACACTATAAATTAAAGTTGTCTGCCTATTATGTGTGATAAAATTAAAATATAGATCATGCGGAACCTCCACATATTCCATCCAAGCCTTCCAGCACCATGCAATTTCGAAAAGAATTCTGGTCGAGAACAGGAAAAGCTGCTAAGTATTCTGCATTTAATGCAAGATGATGAGATGAAGGGTTCTAGTAACGTAGATAGATGCTACGCTGGAGTCCGATGAAAAATGAATCAGGAACAAACCATATACCGGTTCAGTTATTCACAGTCTGCCATACCCAGCTAAAGATATGCATCCTTGTCGGGGATGTAAACGGGGACAGTCGACGTTGAGTAATAACAGATCCCCAGTATCTGGGGACAAAAATCTCATACAAATCTAACTTGTTTGAAACTACAGTTCATACCTCTCTAACTGCTAATCCTATATTGAAATCCGAGTTGAATGAGGCATCGGTTGGAACTCGAAGGAGCTCGGAGGTCAACATCACAGTTCGGGATCAGGAAAGAAGGTGAAGAATTTATAAGGCATGTTTTGAAAGCTGCCTGGCCCTTGGTCAACAAATCCATATTTTGTACAAAAACGAAATTGAATAAATGAATCATTTTTCAAAATTACTTTGCTTAGAACTCTTATGGTTCATTTCGTATATTGTCTTGTCAATTAGAGTTGCAATTATACAGCTCAGCCAGTCCGGATGGGAGCTTAGGAGCTTAATCCCTTGACTGTGAAGTTGGATGAGGTTGAATTACCATATTTCAGCATGCAAGGTAGTAAAGATCACCTCGACTCCGTTTGCAAATTAAGAAAAAAAAAACGTTATAAACCGCGTCATGCGGAAGAGCCACATGCACGTAAAGGACATGGAAATAGTTTTCTGTTGAATTGTTTACGAGATCTTGACAAGTTTATATATCTGTTTGCTATACTGCTAAAGTAGTTGGACGGTTTGGAATCTCGCATACCAATTTTAGGTGGGGTCTTTACATCTCATGATATTGAAAATTGCTACCGATGCAAAATTTGTTGATGAGGAAAGAGAGCGCTGCTTAAAGCTTTCATTCAATCAGAGAATATGGAAACATCAAGACGTTACATAAAGGGCAAGGGAGGTCGTACACCCATTCTGCACAAAGGAACGTACTACCAACTTTATTAGCTATCCAACTTAGAGCAAAATAGAGGAGCCAACGGATGGTTGGAACATTATTGCAACGGATCGCCAACCATGCAGAGATTTTAGTCCTGCAAATTTATGCGGCACCACTTTCATAGACTGGAAACTGAAAATCCCAATGGGTGTTGAGCACTGTGTAGAAAGTGGAGAAGTAGGGAAAGATCATGAAGCAGATGGGCTTGAGACACGAGGGGAATGGTTCACAAATTCCAGAGCCTAGAACCTCAACTCCCTCGGATAATCCGCTACACATCCAAATCTTGGACCGACACCACTGCACCATTTGAGAGATAGCTGGTGCCCAAGTTGATATGATTGTGCCTTGCTCTTGGAATGGATTCACTGCAATATCTCCTTTGGAGGAACCTCTGGTTTGGGACTGCGAAGGCCCCCTCACAAAGTCCTTTCGTAGCTACCTTTGACATTTTCTTGCTCTGTTTGTCTTTGGACACTTATATAGTCAAATTTGAGATTCGCTCAACCACCTTTTTATCATGAAGTTTGCGATCAGACGATTGGTCTTCTGTGTCGTTGCTATAAGCCTCTTGATCAGTTGCGTTTTCGCAGCTGAACTTCTCCGCATACAATGGATTGTGCCCATTGTACTTGTCATCGCTCGGAAAGCGCACCTGAATATGAAGAGAAGGTAAGGTGTGCAGATGTCTAGACATTTTAAAGAAAAGTATAAATGTTTAAGAGAAATACAAACCTTCACTTCGTCCAGGTTCACACCGTTCTCTCTAAGAAATGCCAAGAAGATATCAAGATTCTCAGCAGTGGGTCGATAGTGCCCGCTTTTAGCCGACACTTTCTGAAACAAAAGTCAAATATTCAGGATTAGTTACAATAAGAAATAGGAAACCGAACATAACTTATAAATGTGCGCCATTGCAAAAATATGCATTGGTTGAAAAACTTAACCCAGCTATCAATTGACAGATTCTCTTTCCAACGATCAAGAAAAACGTCGGGTTACAAGATCACTCAGTTAAACATTGTGCAGTGCATCAAGCAAATACTGAAGGCTAATGTTCAAGCATTTGGCAGGTTTATATGATAAACTTTAAAAAACTAACGTGGAAAATCTACCACCCCACGAAACTTGTTAGTTGTTACAGAATATCTAAAATCAGAGCATGCCCATCAATAAAATTGTGAAAGTAAAGAAACGTAGAGAAAATAGTGTTGTTGGCATCAAATAGTTCAATTTTCTTAAAAAAAACCTACAAAGTTACAACCATTGACTGAAGTTGAAGTGTTTCTCGAGATTTCCAGGTAAGTACCTTGAGCACACCATTTTCTGCAGCCAACCTTCCTGCCGCTAGAGTGACCCCACCAGCGAGAAAGCTGGAGTGATGAAATTCCCCCTTCTTTTTCTAGATACAGGCGGATAGAAAAGTCAAATTTTTAATAGAAAAATGAGATTTATAAGGTTAAGTAGATTGTCAATTTCAGACTTTCTATGTCCAAGGAAACAATTTATCCGTGTGAAAGGAGACACAGACTATTAAACTAATAGGCAACTGCCTTCAGCTCCCGATATCCCTTTTAGCTATAGACGAGGCTTACGCTTATCGGGAGATACATGAAAAACATCTTCAATAATACAAGGCAAATTACAATATTTTAGAGTCAAATGGTTGACAAGAAGAACGAGAACACCAGAAAATTTTCATAGCTAAATCTGAAGATAAATGAATAAAGTAGTTTACAACGCCTGCATAGAGCTTCTTATTGGTGCACATGACAAAGATCCATTTCGCACGAGGGTGACCTTGACCTATTGTTGTGTCAAGAAGCTCTCCACTTTTCACATGTATGATTTTTCCATTCCTCGGTGAATATTCATAGAGCTCCCTCTCTTGCTGAAATAAAAAACAGATAGAGATTGTACATGTAAGCCAATTTAAAAAAACACAATAACTAAAAAATAAATAGCAAACTGCGTGTTTCCATGCCACATATCAGTAGCAGGAAACTTTGTAATAAGTACAGTAGCATCATCCATTGACAGAAATTCACAGCCATAGTAGTAAACTTCTCTAAAACTCCAGAAGAATGCGACCATAATATCAGCAAGCATTTATTAATTTGACATTAAAAAAAGTGATGACAGACCTACAGAATCATGAGGTTGATTGGTTGTTGGTTAAAGCCAAAGAACTCATGATTTAATCTCTAGAGTAAGGAATCCCATTCAGTTATGAAGCCTCACCCTTCAAGAATATCTACTCGAACTTAAAAAACACCTCACACCAGAAAAACATGCAGCCTCATTTCTCCCTTCCTTTTTAAACATATCCTAGACCACGCAGTTTTTTACTAATCAAATTTTAACCACATTTTACTAATGTTTCAATCCTTCCTGGAGTAATTTTAGAATTCTTGAACCCAAATTAGATCTGTACTTCATTCCTGTCACTTTTGTTGGCCAATTAAACAATTTGAAACACGGACTTACAGGACCCAGGTATCTGACACATTGTTTCGTAAGTAATGACCTTCTGCATTCTTTTATATCGACATTCCTACCTCCTCCTACGTCCAGCCTGCACAAGAACAAATAAAATCGATAAATAAAGTATCCAAAAAAGTCATCAACTTGCACATAACATCTTTGAGTTGAATTACTTGTAAATTTATAATAGTTACGTAGGAGAGAACTCTCCAAAGCATCTTTAACATGTTAACAGCTATTAGTACGAACATAATCTTAACTATTCGTAGATATTGATCACACGTGCCATTTGCTACTTGCGGGACATATTTGATTGCTTCCTTAATGAAATCTAAACAAACTGAACGATATATAAAGAAAAAAAAACAAATATGTACTGCAGGAGTAAAAAGTTAAGGGTCATCACTGATGTAGTGTGATGACAATATGGTGCACTTCGTAACTTAGCATGGCATGCAGCCAAGCTAAAGGAGATATGCTGCATCTGCAGATGCATGCAAACATGCTGAGCATGCACACAAAAAGATATTATATCAAGATGAAGCAGCAATGAAGAAGAGTTCTTTCAGATGCTCAATAAGGCTGTAATTGAAACAAAACAACGTAGCTGCAAAATAGCAGCTGGAGGTATATGTAACAGAGCACATGCACTTGATCAGAAATATTTTTCATAAGTCATCCATAATGCCAAGATTATTGAAATTTCAGGTGCTTACCAGTAGAAGAAAGGTTCACCCGATTCATTTTTACACCACTCATTATAATAGTAATGCAAATTATGTCCGTAACGATGACGAGGATCAACCTGAGTAAAATAAAAAATTGCTTACCAATTTAAATTCTCTTATTGCAATTTATATATATCTCTGCACCATTAAAATATGAAAACGGGGAAAAAACAGAACAGACTTACAGCCTCAATCCAATGCGGGAATGCCAATTTCCGAGCTTTGGCATTTTTGGATAGACCTTTTCCAACCTGTAAGAAACCTTCCTTTAAATATGTTGAACCCCATAAAGCAAAAGGAAAAGGAGAAGAAGAAACAAAGTAAAAAGGTACAACCACTACTTCTTCCCTGTGCTCCCATACTTTAATATTGATCCGCGTTGAAACTTGAAAATGAATATACACAAGTCAAAACTCAAAACAATAAAAAAGAAATCTCCGAGACACAAATATACCACTCCCGAGAGGTACAGGGAGAGAAAAGAGGGAGAGACGTCTGTGGTGCCAATCTTTGGAATTGATTTAGCATCAAAATCTGGTAATTTCTCTAGTGCCGCAGTGCGTGAGCGAGCATAAAAACAATAACTAAAAGTCACTGTTTAGTAAACCAATTTTAAAATCAAGATTTCAATGAAACAGTTTTTTCAGGCAACCAGTGAGCAGGGTCAGTGAGTTGCTGCACTGATCATTTGGGTTAATTTTCAGCTACTACCCAAAAGGGCCACCAAAGGACGAAAAAGTCGCAACAAAAGCACCAAAAAAACCAGACCTTCGATGAGTTTCCGCTAACGACAGCAGCAAGCTGACGTCTGGTCCTGTAACTCCTGTAGACCTTCTGTACCTTCAATGCGGCAGCGTCCATGGGCCTCCCTTCTGCATTCATTGGAGAAGTACACGTGTAAGCTAGATGAGGTGTCAATATCGCAACCGCGAGATCACAAGGACGGAGGAGGTACGATCGATCGCACTGCCGATAAAGTTGCCTCTTCCTTCCCTCCCCTTTCAGGTAGTCACAAAGAATAAACAAAAATGTGGCATCAGTTAGTTTCGTGGTTAGCTAAAAGAATATGTGGGGGTGAAATTATGCCACAGTTGCATGGACATGAGAAGGGCATAAATACAGCGGCTTCTTTGTTGGTTTTGGAGATGCAACAGGAGGCTTCTTGCATGTGGTAGAGAAGAAGAAGAATTAGACAGAGAGAGAGAGAGAGAGATCAGAATGGGCTGGTCACCCTGTTGTGATGAGAGTGGCCTGAGGAAGGGGCCATGGACACCCGAGGAGGATAGCAAGTTGATCGATTACATTCAGAAGCACGGGCATGGGAGTTGGAGGGCACTCCCCAAACATGCAGGTACTTCCTGCTCTCTCTTTCCATCGTTCTGTGGTTGCACTGTGTTCTGTTCTCCTCATCCACCACTGCTTAGCCTTTCGGATATGACTTTTCTTTATGCGAATTCAAATTCGTATGTAAATATTCGAAAAAACGGATATGATTAAAGATATATCCAATCTAAATAGGATCTGTTGACATCCTTAAGCGGGTTCATGGTTGAGCCCATTATAAATGACCCTCCAACTCCCCTCACAAATCTGAGGCAAATCAGAGGTTTAGAGTTGATTTAGAATAAGATAATGGATGTGAGAATTCTAAACCTAAGAACAAGAAATTGATTGAGTAAGAAATCTAACGGACTAGAATAAGATAATGAATGTGGGAATTCTAAATCTAAGAACAAGAAAATGATACTGAATAAGAAATCTAAGAGACCCATACATGAAAGAAAAAGATGTGTAGACATGCATAAGAACAGAGCTAATGGACCACCATCTCAAATATTTGATTATTTCAAAACTAGTTGATTTATGAGACACTTTTATGGAAAAAGACTAAAATAATAGACATATCACATTGATAATGGTTTTCGTTTCATTCTTGTTACGCTCAATAAAGGGAGCAACATTTTGCTGCACTGTGTTTGCATGAAAAGATGGATAGTCATAGAAACTTTGCATACAAAAAATCTTACGTATTACAACTCAAACCCATGCTTCAACTAACGGTCTGCCATTGAACCGGTCCATCCATCCCATCAAGTACTTTTGTCATTTCCACCTCTGGCAACAACAAAAGAAGGGCGGGCGGATTTAACCACATGTGGCGGCAACTCTCACCCACACAGTCGCACTTTTTCTTTCTATTATATAAATAACATGGATTCCTGCAGCTGCAAGAGGAATCTCTCTCATACACGCAGCCCAATATTTTTTTTTTTTTTTTGGACTGTGTTAATGAGGCAGCATTTGAGAATCCACTGCTTTATATATATATAATATAACTCAGCCCCCGAAAGTGCCTCTCATGTTAACAACCATGTGCAATAGAAACCTTAATGGCTATATGAATATATAAAGTATTTATAGATTTTTCCATCAAGGTTAGCTACATATATATATATATAAAATTTACAGATTTCTCCAATCTAAGTTTGGACTGAAAATCTTCAGTCATCGGCACACCATTCGATATAATGTACATATACACTCATTTTCTCTTTTTGACTAGTGTACAAAGAAAACAACAGTAAAATTACTCAACTTACTCATCAGGGCAATTTAATTTATCATGTCCAATAGTGGAGGGAAAAAACAATAACATTTTCATTAGTTTACCATTTTTCTTGCTTTTTACCTTTCATATCTTTCTCCCTCTCTCGCGCACACACACATTCATGTCCGATAATTGAGAGAAAAAACGATAACATTTTCTTTATTTTACTTTTTATCTTTCATATCTCTCTCTCTCTCTCTCATATATATATATATAAAAGATCGGCCTCTGTCAATCGTTTGCTTGAAAAGGCACAAGCAAAGAGGTCTCAACTGCTCACGAGGAAAAATATGCGCTGTCCCTTTGCCTTTTTTTATTAAAAAAATGGCCAAACACAAAACCCCCAACAGGGAGGAAAGATGAGAATCGCGAACGCGCTATTAAAGAAAGAGAGAAATCCTCTATTTTCACTTTATAGTGCGCATTTCTTCCCAGTTGTATCATTGTCCTATCATTCTACGTCATGCTTTTGACATGGATCCTAGTGAAGTCAACCACAAGGATGGACCAGTTTCCCCTCCTTCGATCGCCTCCCCCCTCACAGTTGCTCCTAACTCCGATCCTTCATCTGCCAACCTCGTCTGCTTTCCCTGTCATCTAATTAATCCACAGCGAAACTCTACCAGCAAAAGCCTCCACGCACCTTCTTTCGAGTTTCAATTTCTCTTGATGGATTACACATAATCAAGACATATTATACGTAACTGGCTCTTTAAATATGTTCGATCATTTCGGCAAATTTATAATCAACATATATATATTTTACCGACTAGTCTCACCAAGCCCTGTCAATTCAGTTTTAATGATTAAGAAGCTGGCCCAATTCATGTGTACCTTAATTTTCTTGTCATTTCTTACTTTAATTATAAAATAGTTCTGGTTGATGACAAACACGCAAGCAAAATGTATTTGTTGCTCATAGAGAAACAGAAAGGTATACGATGGAAATTATCAGGCTTCAAATCTAACTCAGACCAGCTAAACAGTATCATCTGTGTCTCTTTTATCAGTATATACAAACTAACGTTCGGCAATGCAGCATCAGCACATAGAAGATCTAAATGACGTCGAAAACAAACGCATGGTAGCAAAATGTACACAGGAAAAGACTCAGGATGAAGTATGGCAGGATGGAACTAAATATTTTTGCGCCTAGCTAGGCTTTCAAACGATCTCCTGCATGAAAGCGTCGTCAAGTAAGAATTCCGGCTAGATCCGGGCGGCTCCATATCCGGAATTGCTTGAGGCATCACCAGGGGACGGAGGGAGGGGGGGGCGCTGGGCCATGGCCCTACCACAGTGCATGGAAAAAAAAAAAGTCTATATTTAAAAAAAAAAAATTAGTTTGGCTCAACCCGCCTGAGGTGTTGGCCCTTCCCTGTTTCCCGGGCCCCGCCCTCTCACTGGCTCCCTCCCTCCCTCTCTGCCCTACCCTATGTCACCAGCCCCTTCCTCTCTCTCTTGCCTTGCGCCCTCTCTCTCGCGCCCACTCTCTCCCTCGGTCCCAGCTTCTTTGGCCCATAGTGCAGGCGAGCGCCAGCCCCGCCCTCTCTCTCATGTGCTCTCTCTCACTCGCTCCCTCCCTCCCTGCCCAGCAGGGGCAGAGGGAAGTGGGACCTGCTTGGGCCATGGCTCTACCTCAAAGCATGGAAAAAATATATATTTAAAAAATAAAAATTTTTTAGTTTACCCCGACTTGCCTCGATGTGTGGTCATATCCTGTTTAGGATAGATCGCGTTTTTTGCTAATGACACAAGTAATTATTAAATGTGTCGTAGGACAGATCGCATTTCACATTCATGAAGTGAACAATTATGTACGACATATGTTCATTTCTACTATATTGTGGTTTACAAATATTATATAAAGTGTGAGTATACAAGGACAGTTTGACTGCACTGAAAAAAATACTGCTCCACCCCTAGGCATCACCCTTGTTGCCACCCGAGTTCTCCGTTGCGCCGGCGTGGGGAAGAGGGGAGCACAAGTTTGAACATTTTGATGCCGAGTTTTTGGATTGATGAGTGTGCAGCCTCATTACTGCTTGTTATTATTCAAGGATTCGTGGGAGTTGCACATTCTGAGCAGAGGTGTGGCCTATTTGGTCTCTGAAAAGCTCCGCCAAGGAGCAAGTGCAAGAGAGCAAGCAGCATTGTCCAGTTGGTAGTTGGCAGTCCAATTGAAGAGATCCGCCCTCGGGCGATGCGTGATCGGATCGAAGCCCATCTGGATGAGCTTCTTATTAAGTGAGTGCTCCAGAAGTTCTTGGTCTCATTGACTGTCCGTCCGTCCTGGTAACTGAGTTGCACGACCACCTAAAAAAGTAAGAACGTATACAATTAAAATCGATCTACATGCTGGAAAAATCGTTAAATTGCTTCTGCATATTAACCATTAGTGTTTTTGGTTTACATTTTATTTAAGTAACAAGTTTGTGACAATAAAAAAATAGCAACCGTAAGAGCAGTGAAGTTGGAATTGAGTGAGAGAGTAGGGGCAGTGAAGTAGGACCAACGGATCGAGGCAGGTTGGGCCAAACTAAAAGTTTTTTATCTTTTAAATATAATTTTTTTTTCATGCTTTGGGGTAAGGCCATGGCCAAGCGGTCTCCTCCGCCCCTGCAGGGCAAGGAGCGAGTGAGAGATTGAGAGAGAGCGCACGAGACAGAGAGCGGGGCCGGCGTTCGCCTGCACTATGGGTCAGAGAGGCAGGGAGCGAGTGAGGGAGTGGGCGCAAGAGAGAGAGGGCATGAGAGAAAAGGCTGGTCCAGCAATGGCCTGTGCTGTGAGCCAGAGAGGAAGGGACTCAAGGAGTGAGCGACAGAGAGGGCGCGAGGCAAGAGAGAGAGGAAGGTGCCGGCGACACAGGGTAGGGCCAGAGAGAGAGGGCGAGGTTGGCAAAACAGGGTAGGGCCAACACATCAAGGCGGGTTGAGCCAAACAAAAAAATTTTAATTTTTTAACTATAATTTTTTTTTTCCATGTACCGTGGTAGGGCCATGGCCCAGGTGCCCCCCTCTCCCTCCGCTCCTAGTGATGCCTCAAGCAATTCCGGATATTAACTTAGTTGTTTTCTTACTTAAATAATATTTTTTTAATATTTTAAAAACAAACGGCCCTTATAACATCAAAATTTTGATAGTATAAAGATCAATTTTTTACAAGAATGACGTGGACTAAAACTTGATTTATGTTAAATTAGTGTTATAAACATATTATATGGATAATATTTTGTCTAAAACACAGTTTAATATGCTACCCAAAATGTCGCGGCTGGGATGATACATACTTCAGCCCAATGTACTTTTTTTTTGGGCTGTGTTAATGAGGTGGGATGGCCTTGAGAAACTTATATATATATATATATATATATATATATATATATATATATATATATATATTATAATTTCTCAAAGAAAATCTTTTATATATATCGAATTTACAGATTTCTCCAATTTAAGTTTGGACTGAAATCGACACACCACTAGATACAGCGTACATGTATACTTATTTTCTCTTTTTGACTTGTGTACACAAAAGGCAAGTGTCAAACAAATTAATAGACCATGCTTGAGAAAATTCAGTGCATCTATTAATTCTTCAACCAGCCACTCTCCCCAACGGCCCATCCCCAACTTCTGAAAAGATGCAAAATAAAATTTATCTTGACTTTAAAAATAAAAAATGAAAAAAGAGAGCAAGGATTTGTAATTTATTCCCAAAAACTTCGATATTTCTAATAAAATAAATTTTTAGACTAAAAAGTAAATAAATGAGCATCAATGCCTCACCTTGGCCCCTTCAATGGACCATCTAAACTATAAGCTAACATAAATTAGAGCTGCTTCTTTTCCTTCATTTTGCTCAACTACACAATGACAATTATGTGTGCCAAAATTAAAGTATGGAAAAGGATACTATTTTTTTTTCCTTCTAATTTAGCAAGCCACCACCAATAGAGCCAATGCCTCTTTCATATTATTGAGTTGTCGCATTCAGCCTACCAATTAAAAGTAGGAGACTTTAGTGGAAAAAAAAAGACAGACAAGTATTACTCTATATATATTTTCCAACCTACAAGTCATTTCTTTGCTATTGAAATGAGAGAGTGCGAAGGACAAGAAATCATAAACAACTTTTAACAAACAAACATGAGCAAAATGCACTACATGGTTTTACGACTGGCCTTTAAGTTATCGACAGCTCTAATATGTGTTCGCAATGTAATCACTTTTTATACGTTACCACGTTTGCTGTCAAATTCCAATTCAGATGAGAAAGCTTTCATGAGAAGATTTATTTCACATGTGCTCCCAGATTTTCCTTTCCCAATTTCACATTTTGGGTGCAATTAACAAAAACTTTTCTGGATTCTTAGGCCAACTACCCAAAATCTCGTTCCATCCTCTCTAAGTTTATGTATCTGGCTCCTACCAACCAATCATCTGTTTATAGAGATTATTATTATTATTATGCATGTAAGAAAACAAAATATAGAAGATGGTGTACCCTAGAAAATCCAATATACTTTCTACTTCTGTTAGGACACTGAATTTATTCGGTTAAGTTAAATAATCATCTTCAAACCTGCGATTGCTGGTAACAGAGTCACAAACCTCATACGGTCAAATCGCCATCAACAGTCACATGCATAAGAGAGCCTTACTTTCATAAAGACGTTTGAGAAGGAATCACATGTCACACATTTTGGTTATATAACTTGTGATCTATTTGTCTCCAGTGGCGATCTGCGCCTACAAAAATCGCACAACTTCAAAAATGTAGTGGTCAAAGCAAAGGTGTAATGTCATAATCACTCCAAAAGAGATCACATGCTTTTGGTCGTTCTTATTCGTTCTCTCCTCATCAATACAAAAAGCAAAGAAAAATGATTCACGTTATTAGTGATGTATGAAAGAATTCTTGTTTGTCAGATAGAATTCAAAATTAAAAAGAAAAAATAAATGAAGTTCATACAACACAAATGCTGATTGGAATTAGTCGAAGCAAATCACAATTGCTGAGTATGGATTAAGAGAGTGAAAAAAAAAAAAGAGTTAACCCAGTTCGTTTTTCTTTGACGAGTTGATGATCGACTACTGAAATTCAGGCATTTTAAGGTCAATGTTCAAGCTAGTAGATCTCAATGTCTTCGTCAAGGGTCATTTGGCAGTAGAGATACATTGTAAGTGTCCCATGAATCTGTCCCAACGAATGAATCAGGTTCATAGGATAATTAAACTTGAACTTACTTATTCGTTGAGACAAATTCATGAGACTATAACAAAGTGTTTCTGTTGCCAAACAACCTTTCAAGTTTCAAGATATAATTATCATTAGGTCATTAATTTTGATTTATACATACGTTGAACATTACTTTTGGCCAGCCAGTACTCCAATGCACTTGAATGCAGAAATGACCTAGGTCTATCCTGATCAAATATTATTTGTACAGATTGAGATGTTGGCTGGGTTTGACCAGACTGACTTATGGCACTGTAGCGGTTGCCTGGTTTGACCGAGCAGGCTGGCTAGGAAGGCAAGGACATTAGAAAGCAGCGGGGCTGTCTGTTTCTTCTCCTCTTTCTCTATAATTCGCTTCTTTATAGCGTGTTTAAAGGAAGTAGTTGCTCATTTGATCATTCATGCTTTTTCTTTCATGGGTTCCATGAGCTCCCCCAGTATCTATAATCATACGTAGAGGTCGCATCATTTCAATCAGACCCCATGTCTTTTAGGTTTAAAAATATGAAAATTTAATTGATTTTGTCAGGATAAGATACCTATATTTCAGTTAAAAGTATATGATTTTAGAACTTGTTGTCCGCAAGGAAATAAAATAAGGTTGGGTGAATTGAAAAACACATTCGTTATGAAAAGACAAATTTTTGTAATAGGGTGGTGCTCGATCTGGGGATCGAGCAAACTTGTCATTTTAATCAATAAACCATTAATTTTGGTATCAGGATGTTCTTATAATATATTTTCATGAATAAAGATTCGGTGAAATCAAGAAACCATTAATTTTGGTATCTTGGTATCAGAATGTTCTTATGATATATTTTCATGAATAAAGATTCGGTGATTTAACAATCACTTGGCCTGTCAGGCAGTAAAATACATTAATGCTTCTCTAATAGAAAAGAAAGTCGAATGCAATCCATGTTCCAATTCAGAAAATTCTAGAAACGCAGTTTGTCGCCTTCATGTAAAATTTTTTAGGATGCTACCTTTTATCAAGTAGGATTGTCCACTGAGAACCTGTTCTAGTTTTTCTGGTGGGATATTTTATCTGAAATAAGCTATTCAGTGCAACCTATCTCGGAGAAGTTTCCCGTGCACGCAAACACTCTCATCAATCTCGATCTACGTCCGGACGTGCAAATGGATGTCAGCCCACATTAGTCTCGTGTTCTTGGAAAAGAAAAATTAGGCTTCTGTCCCCCGATTTGGATTTTATTGTTTGTCTCCTCCGTTGTTGTCCCATCAGTGTGATGGCGACGAAAAAGAACAATTTTACCCAGCACGCCTGAATGTTCTTTCCGCCTTATACTGAAAGCTCATAACGTCCTTTTTTTTTTTTTTTCTTTCATTGCAGTCTCCGGAAGTTTCCACTTATCTATATACCGAACCCATATCACTTACGTGTTTGATAAGATAAAAATAACAATTTATGTTTCATGTAACAAAGACAAGAAGTACAGAATTGGTATAAAATTCATGTACGTCCAATATACGAATGTTGGCTATAACTAACCTATTTTTTTAACTTCAGTAAGCACCAAGATTCAACAAGTTAATATTTTCAAAATCTTTTTTGAATATCTAAGTAGAAACCTAGTGGACATTCACCATGTGGTTCCTAAGGATACGTTTTGCCTTTCTAGTTTTAATTGATTCTTAGGCAAAACGTATCTTTAATAGAGAAAGGATACATTACATTCTGCCTAAGAATTAGTTGAAACTGGAAAGGCAAAACGTATCCGTTTCTCTATTAAGGATGGTTTGCAGAGCCATCTGCAATCTTCACTATCAGCTTGGGTCTAAATCAGAGTGAAACCAAACTTATTTAGTCGCGTTTGGTAGACAAACTTGCAAACCCAAATCCCACCCTTCTAACAATCAGATCATGTTTTGCCTTTTAATGCAAATCCAAAACTCATGATGGTGATCTTCTGTCTTAGTTTGGATCCAACGACGCGATCATAGTCCCCATGCATCTCCCCCAATTGTTATCCGGTACAATCTTATCTTGAATCTATTTTAAATTATTGATCCAAACCTAATAATACAATACAGATGGATACGGACCCACCGATGTCACAATCAGCATCCCTTCTCCTTTCCACAAGTCGCCTGGACCAGCAAGAGGCCTGAGATAAGGACCAAGGAGGCTCTCTTGTTCCCCCATCCATGATATTGATCGGCACAGAAAATTTTAGTTTAACTTATATAAAATGTGTTAACTCGTCGTCAATATCGCAACCGCGAGGTCACGAGGATGGAGGAGGTACGATCGATGGCACTGCCTATAAATTTGTAGCATCTTCCTTCCCTCCCCTCGTCACTTTGGATGGAGGAGGCTTCTTGCTGCCCATAAATTTACTCCCTCTTCCTTCGCTCCCCTCTCAGTTAGTCACAAAATAAACAAAAATGTGGCATCAGTTAGCGCGGGATGGCCTTGAGAATCCAGTGCTTTATTTATATATATATAATTTACAGTTTTCTCAAATGAAAATCTTTTATATATATAGAATTTACATATTTCTCCAGTTTAAGTTTGAACTGAAAATCTTTATTCCTCAGCACACCACTCGATACAATGTACAGGTACACTCATTTTCTTTTTTTGACTAGCGTACAAAAAAGGCAAATGTCAAACAAATTAATAGACCCTGCTTGAGAAAATTGAAATAATATCAGTGCATCTATTAATTCTCCAAGCAGCCACTCTCCCCAGCTGGCCACCCCCAACTTCCAAAAAGACGCAAAATAAAATTTATCTTGACTTTAAAAGTAAAAAAAATGAAAAAAAATAATAAGGATTTCTAATTTCTTCGCGAAAACTTCAATCTTTTCATTCAAAACTTTTAGACTAAAAGTAACCAATAAGCATCAATAACTGAGCTTGGCCTCTTCAATAGACATGTAGACTATAGAAGTACTTCTTTTCCTTTATTTTGCTCAAGCAAACTACACTATAAACTAAAGTTGTTTGACAATTATGTGTACTAAAATTAAAATATGAGAAAGAATACATTCTCTTTTTTTTTTTTCCTTTTAATTTAGCAAGCCACCACCAATGGAGTTGATGTGTCCTTCATATCATCGAGTTGTCGCAGTCAGCCTACCGATTAAAAGTATATGATTTTAGAAGAAAAAAGAAAGATAAAAAGAGCAACTAAACACTCTTGTGGTAATGTAGATAGACAAGTATTGTTTCATATATATTTCTTCAACCTACAAGTCATTTCTTTGCTATTGAAATGAGAGAGTGCGAATGACAAGAAATCATAAACAACTTTTAACAAACAAACATGAGAAAAATGCACCACATGGTTTTAAATGTGGCCTTTAAGTTCTTAGCAACTCTAATATATATCCCAATGTAATCACTTTTATTAGTTAACACATTTGTTGTCAAATTCCAATTCATATGAGGAAGCTCTCATGAATGGATTTCTTTTACATTTGTTCCTAGATTTTCCTTTTTCAATTTCACATTTTTGGTGCAATTAACAAAAACATTTCTAGATTCTTAAGGCAACTACCTAAAATCTCATTCCATTCTCTAAGTTTATATCTCAGTCTCCTACAAACCGATCATCTACTTGTAAAGATTATTATTATTATTATTATTTTGCAGGTAAAAAAAAAAACAAAATATAGAAGATGATGCACCCTAGAAAATCCAATATACTTTCTACTTTTGTTAGGACACTGAATTTCTGTTAGGTTAAGTAATCATCTTCAAAACTTAGGTTGCTGGTAACAGAATCAAATCGCCATCAACAGTCACATGCATAAGAAAGCCTTACTTTCATAAAGATGTTTGAGAGGGGATCACATGTCCAACATATATTAAGTTTTGTACTTTTAGGAGGCAAGTGTTGTATCTTTCGTTTGTTGAGAGGGTTGAGAGAGGTAAAACCCTTGTGTAGAAGAGATGGGCATTAGAACTGGATACTTCCTGGCATTTTATTTCTTGATACTTACAAATATTGCATGGTTTGTTGCATTTTGTGTGCTGCTGCTTCCCTACGTCGCACGACAGTGTCCGTCGGTTCACTCTCGCGCACATCAACCCAATTCTCCAACTGTAATGATCCGTTTGATAAGGCATTGTTAGTAAATGCAACCAGGAATGGGCATTGGGCCACCCAGTGTCGCTCAATAATTATCACACTAAGCTACCAAGCCTGAGGCGTACCCGCTACCAGGCCCCACCTGATACCCAGCCGGAAAAGCTTTTTCCGGCTACCCGAGTCAGCCAGTCGAAATGTCTTCCAAAGTTGCAACCAAAAAAAAAAAAACTTTCGTTATGAAGAAAGGTGGCTTCGACGTATACAAGTTCAGTTTCATTGGAAAGACCATGTGAACCAGACTTGCAATAATGTACTTGTCATTAACACCCGCTGCTAGAGATCGATGATCTTTTTATGGTTAAATCTAAATATCCACTGCATACGCCCTTTAAAAAAAAGTGGTTTAGCCATAGCCCTGACAGGATCAACTCTTTTATCACTGTTGGATTCATATTTTACTCGACACATCCGTTGGAAGATGAGATTGCAAGCTTACGAACAGGGGCCCCCATCAGTTTTTTAAAATTTTGAAATAAGTTTTAGTTTTATTTAAATAAAAATTATGAAAATTTGTATTTTGGCCTCTATTAATATTTTGAAAGTATAGTTGGGTTCCTGCGACTACAAAATTTCTTGCCCCACCCCTACTTACCAAGATCCTTCTTCTGATTATGTGGAAAAACCATGTCTAATCATATGACAGGTCGACTTTCGCACTTCATAGTGGGTTCGACATCTCCGTTCTGGATTAATGTCGACACATTCTTAGCTCTTACACAGTTACACTGTTGAGAATTCTTCTTCCAAAGTGCGTAAACAAATGCCTGATAATGTTCTCCACCTCCTTTGTTCGGTCGAAATTTCCTACTTTGTTCGTTTACTTGTTAACGAAAATAGAGCAACCAGTCCAACGAATCCTTCAAGATTAAAAGGTGATGCGATTGATAAAATTGGGACAACGATAAAAAAAAGAAACAGGGCGCCAAGGAGAAACTTCCTATTGAAAGAAGACTATGAAGAGAAAGAACGATCAAAACGTTGAACTCCCAAACGGCTACAATAGATGTATAAAATTGTAAAGGAAGCTTGTAACAATATGAGAGAAAAGAATAAAAAAAATGCATACCATTATTCTGTGGATGTAGATCGTCAATGATCAAACCACGTAAATACTCTTGCATTGTCTTTGTGTGCTGATCTCTCTCTCCTCTGTTTTGAATTCTTTTATGGTATTAGAGATAGGAGAATCGATTTGGGGGAAAGCCCCAATTTCTGGCGAAGGAGAATCGTGAACGCCGCCAGCCAGAGTACTCTGTTTTACTGTAAACAAAGACTGTGATTTCCAGCAATATTTAGATGGGGCGTGTTTTTTCTTGGAAGCTCCCGTTGGGGCTGAATTTTGTGGCGTTCATTTCCCTTCATCTTGGCGACCTTCAGTTCAAATTTGAGGGCAAACAGAGTCTGGGTGATTTTCTATGAATTTTTGAGTGTCCCTATATCGTGAGTATCGCCAAAAATTGGGCCAAACGCACGACTAATTCAAGAGAAAACAGAGTTTTGTCCCTTCCATCTAATTGGACGATCAACTTCTGTCATGACATCCTCTTCAAACAACAACACACATGAAAGTCAAAAAAGCACAGACTAGCAATAGCTAATGTGAGACTGACCAGGAAGAATTCAGGGATTAGAGGTGTAGCTCTAACACTCGTTGATGGACAAATAGCCAATTTTGGTCCTGTTAACTAATTGAAAAGGAAAGGAAATTATTCTATTTATGTTGTCTCTCACATGGCAGTCGGCATAAATGTGGTCTGCAACTTCATCTAAGCATGTCAAGGTGAAATGATCTTGTAAGCATTCAATTGATTCATAGTTGAACTAATTTTTAGATCATACAGTGAAATGACAGCATTGATTTACTGGATTCTCATGGCAACTTGCAATTTTTGAAAGCATTCAGTTCTACCACAATCATTAGGTCCCAGTTTTCAAATTTCAGAGAGCTCAATTTGTCTGGTAAGTACAGATGAATAGCAATATGCGAAGCTCGAACACACATTTGAAATGGTGCCTGTCAGTGCAAAATTTCTGATTCCGATATTCAGAAAGGGGCATTTCTGCTATTTTATAAAACGAAACAAAAAAAAAACTTCATCTTTCCAAATTTATTTTGCCCTTACAAAAGGCAGGTCATATTTCCAATACATACCTTTAAAAGCAATATTCTTCTTTATAACCAGCTGTCGACATTTTATTAATCTTGAAATACACTGTCTGAATCCATTGATGCTCGGGATTTGTGAAAATCTTATTTCTTATGACTCGGAATCCTGAAATATGGGACTTGTAATACTGCTTGAAGGCTGAAGCTAAAGAAAACTTACTTATAACCACTTGCTTTTACATTATTACAAAACGAGTCCTTAATGTTCGAGAAAGCATACATAGCCACCTCAATTCAAAATAGACCACAACCTTTATGGGAATTACTGAAATATACTTAAAAAGATTATTTTACCGTTATTCAAATGATAATTTACTTAAAGAATAAAGAATCTTCATAAATTAAATCTTTTATCTTGATTTCTCAACAATTTTGCATCTCTCATGCACATAGTCGCTTCTCTCCTTCGTCCTTATAAATGCACTTAAAGGGAAGGTGACGTTGTTGCATTAAAAGTTCTTAAAACTCTTTGTACTTAAAACTGCTTCTTTTCTTATTGAGACGAAAATTATTACACTATTTATGATGCATGTGTCTCTAAATGATTTTATAACTCACACAGTTCACAGTTTTTTATAATTTTACAAACTGTAGGTGACATTGTTGCACTAAAAGTTCAGCAGCTTCGTAAATTTATCAAAATATAAATTTTAGTTATTGCAAATAATATTATATTATAAAATAATCCAATTTTGGTAGTGCTTAATATAGGTATTCCCACCTAAAAAGGTTTAGACATTTTTGGGAGACTAATAACGCTCTCACGAAACTTTGAACTTATTTTGTCCAAGAATTATAATTCGCAAAAGCTTTAAAGTGCATGAATAGAAAGGCAAGCTTCGCCTCGATAATTTTTAATCATATTAATTAGTACCAAACACAGAAACACTAAGCCGAACAGAGGAAAAGGAAACGTCCGGAGACTGCAATGTGGAAAAAAAAAAAACACGTCGTGAGCTTTCACTATTAATGCCGAAAGACAGTTCGGGCTTGTTGGGTAAAATTTTTCCTTTTTCGTCGCCATCACACTCGTGGGACAACAACAGAGGAGACAAACAATAAAACCAAATCGGGGAAAATTTTTCTTTTCCAAGAACACGAGACTAAAAGACGTGGGGTCTCATTGAAATGATACAAATGGGCAACTACTCCCTTCAAAACACAAGCGAATTATGGAGAAAGAGGGGAAGAAACAGACAGCCCAGCCCGGCTACTTTCTAATGTTCTTGCCTTCCGAGCCAGCCTGCTCTGTCAAGCCAGGCAACGGCTACAGTAAGAGCCGGAGAGGGTGGGGCCGGCGCTCGACTGCACTGTAGATTTAAAAGTCTCAATATCTCCCAATTAGTCCACGAATCGCAAGTCCTGTGAGATTTGAGACCAATAAATTTGAAGACACAGTGATCCCAAATGTATAATGTAATTCATTAAATTGTCAGAAAAAAGTGTTCATATTCCCATTATGGATCAAACATATGAAATCATGAACCAAGATCTGTAATCGCTCGCGGCGGTCTCAGGAAACTAAAGGGTCCTTAAGTGCTATCCTGTTCATGCATGGTTGAAAAAAACAAATATCTGCAATTAATACTACAAACCAACGAACCATTTTGGTCTATTTAATGGCACCGCGCCCTTTGAGTGACGGTTCACCAGCTGGGGGAATATTCTTCTCAAATCCCATCATTTACTGTTTTTGCCCATCATAGAAGGCAAAACAATAGCTAGAAATCAGTCCTTTAATCGAATAATATTTCAAGTTGTTTTTATATAATAGTTCTACATTAAGTGAACGTTAATTCAACAGAAAGAAAAAAAACATTACCATGAGTGCCGCACCCGCACATGGTCTGGGCGATGTATATTTATGTAATTCATATTTTAGTTTAAATTGAATTTCAGCTAAGGGAGAAACACCAAGATTATTATTGATAAACCTGACTTGAAAAAGATCGAGCTTACTCCCACAACCGGTTGACTTGAGAACACTTTTGGCTCAAATAACAAAGATTAATCATGTAGTCGTAGTTTCCGCAGTTCTATATTCGACCTTGTCGGCATGAGACTGAACAAAACAAGCTATTCAGTCTCTTCTGCTCGAACAAAGCATCTGTCTGTGCGTGGATGAATTCTTAATTGGATGCACATGGTAGCTGGTCGTGATGTCATCCGAATTATAATATTTTGCGCCTTGGATGTATGTGATTATAATCTCAAACGATTTGCATATTTTCACAGCAAAATCCTGCATGGCTATCAAACTATGGATAAGAGTAGGTAAAGCTTAAAATTCAAAACCTCAAATCCTGATTTGCTATTCTAGCTGGGCTGCCGAAGATACAAGATCTAAGAGCACGGGATTTGGGGCTGCTCTTGAATCCATGGATACTTGGTTAATTAACCATATGTAATCAAGCACCTGGCCCGTTTAATCGTTGCCAAATCACACGGCTTGATGAAGGATTCAAATGCACCCGACCCCGAAAAAAAATATTTAAGATTGTGTGTGCATCATAAATCATAAATGAATAGTAATCATGCGCTATGTGATCATAATGATGATTAGGATGATGATGACTATAAATTGAGGGGCACATAATTAAGTGTAGACGGCAATGATACGCATCATTCATCGTATGATGAAGGCCTTCGTCGTTATGATTGTTATGAAGAAGCAGAGATCACGTAATATACGAGCATGGTTGTCATCTTCTTGGTAAGAAAATTTATCCAAGTAAATTGCCCGACGACTTCATTTTTTTAACGAGTCGAGCCCATCATCTCAGAGTGGCCCTGTTCATTCAACAGTGGATACTATTCTTCTCTGTTGATTGCAGTACCCCGCAAAGGAAAATTACTAATCCGAACGTGGAATAAGATAATGCGGGAGCATTTCCTACTGACAACGACAGTAATTACACCGGGGATCCAAAGCGTTTGCATAACGAAAGAGAGAGGCGCAGTAAATCGATAATGTGGACGACAGAGAGAGGCGCCGTAAGTCGACAGTGAAGATGATGATGACAATGGTCTCTGCAAAAATCACCATGAAACTTAACTTTTTTCACTTTGAGGAAAATGATCACCATTAATTATCATTGTGAAGATCTGCAAGGCTTATACATAATGACAAGAAGGCCCCAATAGGAAGGAAATGAGTGCAAGAAATATGATGGGTGGTGGTGGTGATTGTGGAGGTAGCCATGGCGGAAAGTTTCACTGAACTTGGCGGAAAGTTCCACTGAACTTGGTCTGCATGATAAGATTGTTTTGTAGGATAAGATTTTCTGTGCTTAACATGAGCCAGGTCCCTCGTTCCAGAGTTGACAATCGCATTTATGTTATTTTTTCTTTCTGTGCTAATCCCCAGTAGAATATGATATGCTGGTGAATCACTCAGACACTCAGGGTCCAAAGGGCACGCAAAGCAAGAAAACTGGCGCGCCCGCGCAGAAAGAAGAGAGAGAGAGAGAGAGAGAGATGAAATTTCATCGAGGGCCACGTTGGTAAGTCTAATTCCAAATAGGCACCTATGTTTCCATTTTCTTTTAGAAAAGAGAAATTAAACGCCTTGAATATTCTTTATATTCTCCTCTGTTTTTCTTTTTTCTTTTTTTGCCTTTTCTTGCTGACCGGCCATTGGATATGTCGACAGCAATTAACTACCAAGCAAGACCACTTGTTATATTAAATTCGGGTAAATTAGCTTTCAATTGAACTGGAAGTGCCCTGGTTTAATTACAGGGTTAAGCAGAAACAAAAGTTGAATTTGGAGGCCAATAAACTTTAAACGTCCTTAATTGCAAGACCATGAAGACATTATGATGATCATGATCATCATCATCCATTATCGGTGGTCACAAGAAGTCAACCATCGGCGCTCCGGTGCAACCACGTTAGGGTAAACTTAATTATTCATCTCCAACAGTCTTAAGTAATTTATTAAGCGTGAAAAAGTGGCCATCCATCCCCAGTAGAATATGGTAAAAGCATTTTTATAATGCCGATAACGACAAGATGACGGCAACGTAACGCAGGATCCAAAGCGCACGTACCAAGCACGTCCGATTAAACTATTCCTGTTCTTTTCCTTCTCCTGCTGCTTGTTACTTACACGTTACGGACGACTGTAGATCCCGGTAATTATCAAAGATAATGATAGCGATTAATGGCGTCGCAGGATCCGAAGCTCAGACCTAGAAAGAGAACGAGAAGATAATTCTTTCTAATGAGCTGAACAAAAAATATTACACTTAACACGTGTTCCTTTGCACAACTTGCTGTATATATGAAATCTAAGTCATATACATATAAAAGAATAATATGACAGTTGGAATGAAGCTGATTTCCCAAAGAGGATTATAAATAGTTACGTCCCATAGAACTAGTCAGGAATCAAGTTAGATGATTATATATATGAAGATCCTCTATATATACATAGCTACGTGCTCTCATGCATACCTGTTCGTCATCTTCTCAAGTTTAAGGCAAACTAATGGCGGGTGCGATGGCTTCAAGGGATTTGGAAACCGAAGCCAAGGCGCACCAGCAGTGATGAGGTTTCTGTCTTAGCTCAAGTTCATCATATGAGGTCGACTCTGGCCAGCTGAAGAGTCGGAGGCAGGTAAGAGGACTTCCAGGTTCGAAGACCATGAAGCTTAATTGAAGCACGCCCTGTTCAATCTCGCGGGGAAAGACTGCTCAACTTCGGTAAAGAAGCCGAGTGATGACTTATGACCAATCACACAAGAAGGAGGTCGATATACTTTTGGTTCACTAAAAGGTACAATTCACATCCAATTTTTCTTATATTATGTTGTTAATATATACATATATATATTAACAACATATATATATATATATATATATATTGTTTTTTGGCATTTCCTTCCTTTGTCATACTTTTTTTTCCTTTAGTAAGCATTAATCTCATGCAAGTCTCTACTTTAGGGGAGATGAAACTTGTTCTCTGATATTATTGATTTACAATTGAACAAAAAGATAGAGCTTCCTAGTTCAAACCCATTGCTCTCTCGTTTAATTTGAACTTACGAATTTCTAAATCCAAGTGTAAAATTTCTTATTTAACGCAAAACATATTTCATACACGTACGTGTTGTTGTGTCTTCTCGGTCTGAGAAGTCTCATTTTCTAGTCTAAGTTCATGCGAAATCCACCTAGAAATTTCAAAGAAATGATGATATGTAATCTCAAATTTTGACGAAGTTGAATTACATGAAGTATCCTTCCTTTAATTACCATACAACTATTAGCTTGTCCAGATTGAAGTAGCTAACATGATTAATGTAAAAGAGTGATTGTGGCAAATTATGTAAGGGCGCAACAACGAGTATATGACCATTAATAAACATGACATGTATAAAATTTATTGAAGATCATGATAAATAAAAAACATATAGTGCGTTCAGTGAATGTTGAAAAGAAAAGAGACCGTCGGTAACCATCGTCCTAAATTAACAGTACACCTAAGATGTTTAACTAAAACGCAGATGGGTTTTGACTAAGGATGGAACTGGGCCGGGCTGGGCTAGGTTAACAAATATGACCAATACAGATAACTCCTACTCCTTCTTACTATAATTTGATTTTTAATGGTACATTCAAATATAAGAATCTTAAGAAAATGCAATAGATACAACCGCGAGGACAAGGTTTCTTTATTTTAGCTCAATCCAGGGCCCTGCCCGGTCTCGAGCTAGGCTCGAACAGTATAGCCTAAACTCAGGTTGAGTTTGGGGCCCGAGCGGGACCCAGTACGGTCAGATTTCAAAAAATGCCTCTACCCAAAAAGGACCGAGGCGAATTGTTTAAATATATTTAGGGGGGACGGCCTTGTAAATTCCGTTAGAAGGTTGGATGTCTATGCAATTAACTAGAATTATTTTATAACGAAACTAAATACGGTAATTTTGCGCAGGATCCAAAGCGCACGTACTTAGCACGATTGCTTAAAACTAATATTTATCTTCTTCTTCCTGTAATGATGACATTACTTACACTTATCGAATGGCTGGCAACTCCAAAGTAGAATAAAGACAAAATATTAATGGTGGTAATTAATGGCAGCAATAATAATCATACTGCAGGATCCGAAGCTCTCGTACTTCGAGAGAAATAGAGAGAGAGAGAAAAGACGTACAGAAACTTCCCCTGCTGTCTGAGACAGATTTCTTTTTCTCTGATCATTTATGTCGAATCAGCTTGCAGAAATATATTGCCACTAGTTGGCGAATGGCTGTGTGTCCGCTACGTAATTGAGAAAATTTTTTTCTTTTCTCAAACCATGGAGAAAAATTGTAGCAGCTGTTGCCATCTCTGAAGAAACTAACAAAGGAAGCCTGCAAGCGATATGCGCCTCTAATTCAAACTTAGATCTGACCGAGGATCATGGCAAGCGGTAGTAAGAGTGGTAAAACCTTCATATACGCATGCCTAACCGTGATCACACAACTAAATTACTAATCTACATGAAACATCTATTTCAGTAAGCTTGACGTTGTTTATATTTTAACGTAAGAAAACCGCAAGATGTCAACCTGAAAATCTGCCATTGCCTGGTCGATTATTATGAACTTTAATTGCCTGATCGCGGGACTCCGCCAACTGAAAACTTGGAAGCAGCTCAAACAATTAATGACCCATTGGGTTGCTGCACTATGCAACGTAACTGAAAGTTTTAGTTACTAAAACAAGGAGAAAAGATCCCAAAAAGAAATTGACTTCTGGTCCACTAAATGCGTGTACGCTTCTTTCTCGCCGAACTTTACTTTCGTTGGTTGCGTTCTTCCTTTTATCAATTGTTGGAGTATTTATCAAGTTTGCCTTTCTTGAGCACAGGATTCATGTGCCTTTTCTTTTAAAAAAATAAAAGCCCCGCGCCAATATATTAAAATAATACTTGTTTCTCCAATTTTGAAACAAGAACTTAAGCTCGTGCGCAAAATTTCAAGTGTATAATTTTTTTATCATCATGCTGAAGCCATGTTACTTTTTGTTTCTTCTTGTATTCCCAATTATAGATCTGGTTGCTTTCACCCAATGATCAAACGACTACAAGATTCAGAGTCTTAGATGTCTAATATGTTGATGGGTTCCCTTTCCTTTCATCTACTTTAATTTGAGAACAGTAGTTTAAGATCAATCCCTTCCTTTTCTGATCATCGATCAGTTGTCATTAAGAGGATCTAAGTGTGAATCTGAAATCCAACCCAAGATTAATAATTCGTTTGATGAACCATAGATTAAAGCGTAGAACTTTAAAACATGCTGCATCAAATCTATGAATTTAAAATTTGAAGCAATCATGCACCTCATAAACTTAGAAACGCTTGTTTCCGCCTTGCCTCTATGTATGTGGTTAACCATAGATAAGAAACGCAACCATCTGTAAGAACGTTTGTGGAAGTCTTCATGACGTGATTTATCTAAAATTAAGGTATCCTCAAATAGTAAATGCTCTACATGTTTTTCGTTTCCTAATGAAATTAACCCCAGCTCTGTTTTTTAATTGTCGGAAAATTTTCACATGCAGATGAAGCTTCGGGACTTCGGGACTTCGGACGCTAATCGTCTTTGCTTTGGTGTCATGCTCTGTAAGGCATGACAAATTCAGAACGTCGGGGGGGAGGAAAATATAACCGGTTCCAGTACCCAGATCAAGAATGAGAGTTGTCGGGGAAGCTGTAGCTAGTAATTGCAGAGGATAAACTTCCCGGTAAAAAAGTATGAGTTTTGTTCATAAGTGCCATGTCAGATAAATCAGATTTCAAGAATATTGGATCCGAAAGATTGTCAGCTTTTCCATTCGGCTTATTCTATGCATTTTGATTGTATGGCTGTGATGGCTCTGTAACCGACTGGTCAGGTTCAGAATTTGGAAAGCGAGAAGAGAGAGAGAGAGAGAGAGATTCCTTTTGTTTCTTAATTTTCTTCAATTACAGAGAGAAAGAATGACATAAAATAAACAATGATATGTTGAACATATGCAAATACGAATTGATAATGAACGAGCACATCCATGATCAGAAGAACTGCCTGTGGTTATGATAGCACGATGCACCCCGCGCATAAAAAGCTGTTGCACCATAATCATCATCAACATCATCATGGTCATCATCATAATCAACAACAACAACTAGCTCTTCTTCGTGTATATGGAGCACCATACCATGGATCAGTTTCACTCATGTTACTGCTGCCCGGCAGTGCTATTTTTAAAACCCATGCATCTAGCACCGTTCCGTTTTAATTAACAGAAGCTAATCATCAAATGCACCCAAGGCCAATAAAATTATTCTTTGGAGTACACAAAGTGCAGAACAGCGATCTCCTATAGTTTCTCACATGCAAATCCAAGAAAAGAAAAGAAGAAAAACAAACAAACAAATATAGAAGGTGGGTTGCCAGAAATTCATGATTCTTAGATCATGGAGCAAGTGCAACCAAGTCATTCATTAGAACTTCCAAACGAAGGGTGAAGAAACAACGGTCAGCTGGTCACTAAGCAAATTAAGCAATCAACGAGATGAATGACTGCAGCCGTTCCACCAGCGGCAGAAAGAAAACTTGGTGGCATACTGAAACCTAATGGTTCTACTGCATCACATGCCTGCCTTATGCATATTCACGGCACAGAATAGGAAAAGCCAGCTGCTATGTCAACAGACAGTGCTAGCTGCAGACTGGAGGTCTTTAGAAATATGGTACGTTGCTATCCGAACTGCTGTCTTTCGCAGCCATATCAGCTGCGCGGGAGGCCGACGGCGTCGGCGGCACATACGGCGGGGTGGCGCACCTCAGCAGCGCCCAATTAACCCCATCAAAGAAAGGGTGGCGCTTCACGGCTGCTGCGCCCAAGGTGGAGCCGAGCCGCTTCTCCGGCTCCTTCACCAGCAGAGCGGCGATGAATTCCCGAGCCGCATTCGACACGCTGCCGGCTGCATCCCCGGTGGGGACCTCGAGCGCGCGCGCGACGATGTTGGCGAGCGTTGACTCGTGGTCGGCACCCCGGAAGGGGGTGACGCCGTAGAGGAGCTCGAAGACGAAGATGCCGAGGGTCCACCAGTCCACCGCGCTGCCGTGGCCGTCTCCGGAGATGATCTCCGGCGCGAGGTACTCATGGGTGCCGACGAATGACATGGAACGGACGTCGGCGGGCTCGGCGACGACGTCGGGGACGGACTTCTTGGTTGAGCGTTTCTTCCAGCGGCGCATGGGGTGGAAGCAGGAGACCGCAGGGACGATGCAGCCGGGGAGTATGCATGAGGTGGCCGGGAAGCGTCTCGGGTCGGGTCCGAACTTGGGACCGGAAGAGGAGTCGGAGAGCAGAAAGGTGGCGGAAGTCGGAGCGTCGCACCTCAGAGAGAGGTCGAAATCTGTGAGCATAATGTGACCGTCCGATCTCACGAGCACGTTTTCCGGCTTTAGATCACGATACACGATCCCCAACATGTGGACGTACTCCAGCGCCACGACCACCTCCGCAGCATAGAATCTACAATCCAAAGCCAAGAGATCAAACATCCAAAACTTCAAAAACTAAATAAAGAAATTTCTAATCTCCTGTTGTTTAAGAATGGCTTTGATTCAGAACGTGAATATATTTAAGAGATTGGTTTAAGCAGATGAGTTCACATATTGCCAAGCGGAGAAGATAAAATGGAGATGATGGCCTTGAAAGATTTTCTGCTGTAACTGTTAAAAGACTGTAGATGGATTTGATGCCATCGCAAGCTGCGAATCGCTTCGTGGATTCCTCGAATCTGCTCTCTGGATTCAAACAAAAGCACCACCATAGATACTCTGGTTGTAAATTACTACATATAATATCTAATCGGTGGAATTCGGCTACACCGATCTTGAAGGTTCTTCTGGCCTTAAAGCTCACCTCTAATACGAATCTCATCCGATGTAACCACAGTTACTCCAAAACAAGATGACTGGGACTACGGAGTGAATGCACATGCACATGCACTCACACACACACACAGAGATGAGTATGACAATTTCAGAAAAATCTATTTTAGTGCATGCTTCTGCACAAAAGAAGGTGTGGAGTTTAAATGCAATTGCCCAGAAAGCGAGGCAGTCCAACATACCGTATTGATGTACATCGTGAAGTTATCGCGGATGCATTAAATAAGACCTCTGCCATAGATCTGGGTCTGTCTGGACCCAGCGTAGAAGGAGCCAACCGGGTGTAGCCAGTTTCTGTTTCTATTTTACAAGGCCCAGTGAGACCCACCTGGACCTACTCTCTCGGCGGGTTAAGCCGGACGCATGAATCATGCAAGTGAAGGTAGATGTACAACTGGGATAGATAATACCTGGACCAATTGACTTAACCAAACCTGGATCCGAGCCATTCAGAAAATTTTCTGAAAGACAAAGATGTTTCGGAATTTGTTCCGTTGCTGTGAACTAATAATAATAAAAAAAATGACTTCAGCTTTCAAATTACGAAAACGGCCGCTTAACCAAAGCGGGCTTCTGCAAGGCTAATGAAAATTGTATCTATCTTTAGAGCTCATATTCACCTACCATCTTGTAAGTACTAAAGCACATTTTATAATGATCATTGAACATCTATTTGAATTATATCACTCTTTGGTTGACAAAAGGCAGCAATTAGGTATCGCTTCACAAGATAACTGCGGTTTCACAGAAATTAATGCAATAGGGACGAAAAAGGGATGGTTTCTTCTAGCATGAATTAAGGTATTCTGTCTCGTTTTCCATTGCAGGAGGCATTCTCCTGCGATTTGGACGGAGAAACACTGGTCCATAAGGATACGCTTCATGTTACACTGGCAACTTTTTTGTCATCATCAAGCCTCAGAATTCACGAGTTCACAGCGCTGCAGAATCATGTCCAAGTAGGTTGATACAAGAGTTTCGAACATTTCTGCCGATTGAGTACCTCCAAAAGTATGGTCAACAACGGAGAAGTTTCCTCCTGGCTTGGTCGCAGATTTAAAACAAAAAAAGAAGAAAGAGAAACAATTGGGTTCATAACCTATCCACCATGCAATTTTTTGGTTGCTTTCATTCTTTAAGGCCATCCTACATTTTTTTTATATGAAGCAAGAGCAATAGCCATGAGATTTTCAATTCAGTTTTTACAAAACAATTTCCTTTCTCCTCTATGTCGGAGACACGGTCACCATTCCATCACAGAAAAGCCCAAAACTACGGAATGTTCCTGATCTTAGTATCCATCACGATGATGAAAATGGCTACCAATATTGCCTGGTAATCATTCAGTAGGGAGAAAGCCTCGGGCGACGGGGTGATGATAATGACCAAGACGATGACAACCATCATCATGGTTATCATGGTGGGAACTGGGATGGTCAAGATTCACCACCATCATCATTCTCTTTGCTGTGGCTGGAAAAAAAGTGGGATTATTTTACAGGCAGGGCCCAGTTTAAGACCATGTTCACGTAACAGTAATTATTCTTCTTGTGATAACATTGCTTACACGGAAAAGAATGACCGCCAACTTCAAGTAAGAATAGGATAATGGTAATATCGGTAAGCCCGACCGCAGTAATTTCAGCGCAGGATCCAAAGCGCACAGGAGGGGGAGCGAGAGAGAGGACGTACCTGGCGGCGGCCTCATCGAACCTCTTGGCCGGCTGGAGCTGGCGGAGGACGTGAAGGTCCCCGCCGGGGCAGAATTCAGTGACGAGGCAGGACCACCGGCCGGACTCGATGGCGGCATGCAATCTTGGCAGGAACGGGTGGCTCACGGCCTCCAGGATTTCCTTCTCCGTCCTCGCCCTTCCCACCTTATTCCTCCTCACAAGCTCCCGCTTGTCCATCACCTTTGCGGCGAAGACCGCCCCGGACACCTTCATCTCCACCAAGTACACACTCCCTATGTCGCCGCTCCCCAACCGGCGCAGGAACCGGAGGTCGCTCATCGCCAGTGGCGGGCACCGCCAGGCGCTGCCGCCGTCCTCGGCGGCTGCTGTACTACTACTGGTACTGCACTTGATGTCTGTGGTGCTGGTGGTGGTGGTGGTGACGGTTGACGAAGACCCAAAACTTATGTTGAGGAGATCTTCGTCTAAGGTGGCATCAGTAGAGGAGGAGCAGGAGGAGGAGGATGATGAGAGGGTGGAGGTTTGGTTGAGGCATTTGGTCGAACACTTTGGTACAGGGGGATTGACTTTGGGGCCTTTGGGTGAAGGTTGGGTTGCAGGGGAAGTCCCCATCACATGGTAGGCGAAAAGCCAAGGGGGCGAGCGAGCAGGGGGAAGTCCCTCCTTCCTTTTACCTTGCCTCTTCTTCTCTCCTCCTTTTTAAGTTTTCTTTTCCCGGAGCGGAAGCTCTGGGGTTGAGAAGGAGCTCGGATCCCCGTGAGTGCGAGGGCGCGGGCCGGCAGAGTGGGCGACGAGCCATGTGGTGAGCCGATAATGGCGCTCACCCTGCCATATCTCTCTCTCTCTCTCTCTCTCTCTCTCAACAATTTTAAAAAACCTTTGTTGGTCAATTTGGATGACATTAGGCCAAGTACGCTCTGATCTGAAGGTTTAGAACTATTGTATAGATATAGCGCAGAGCAGTGTGATTGTATTGGACGACCTGAAACTCCAAACTTGATTTTAGTTTCAACACTAATTCAAAAAAAAGCAGTTGAAGCTGAAATCAGTTATTAACTCGATTCTAATGC